>NC_143253.1:119624513-119929956 GCF_984573655.1 Nuphar pumila | reverse complement strand
CCAAACGAGCTTTATATCGCTCGATAGATCCATCAGCATTTCTTTTAATATTGAGAACCCATTTGCTCCCAATAAGTTTTCTTCCTTTTGGAAGATTAACAAGATCCCAGACCTCGTTGAATGCCATGTATTTCATTTCCTCTCCCATTGCCTTGTGCCATTCATTTCTTTTAGGACAAGATAGAGCATCTCTAACACTCTTAGGTATATTATCATCTTGGGGCAAAACCACAAAGGCTTCCCCTTCGATTTGGAATCTCCGACGAGGAATTCTCTTCCTCAGACTCTTTCGAGTTGTCAGATCTTTATCAAAATCAATATTCACTTGAGTGTTACTCCCACTATCCAATAGTGGTATAAACACATCCTCTTGTGTCTCTAAAACATGATGATCAATCTCTTTAGATTGATCTTCATCATCCAATTCATAAAACTGGAAGTGATGCTCTATCTCTCCCCTTTTAGGAAATTCACTTTCAATAAATGTGGCATCTCTAGAATCTATTTCAGAAATACTCCCATCAGTATTCTCTCCTAAGAATACATATCCTTTTGAATGTTCACAGTATCTTATAAAGATACACTTCTTTCCCCTAGGACCCAATTTTCCATATTGATGGGAAAGATTATGGACATATGCAGCAGACCCCCAGGGCCTGAGATAAGCCAATTCTGGCTTTCTGTCTTTCCACAATTCATAGGGAGTTGAAGAAATAGATTTAGATGGTACACGATTTAATACATGAGCGGCAGTTAATAAGCAATCACCCCAAAAGGAAATAGGTAAATTTGCCTGCGCCATCATGGACCTGACCATCTCTAAGAGGGTCCTATTCCTTCTTTCTGCAACACCATTTTGTTGCGGAGTTCGAGGAGTAGTTAATTGTCTATCTATCCCTTTATCATCACACAATTCCTTGAATTGTTTGGATAGATATTCACGTCCACGATCTGTTCTCAAAGCCTTGATCCTACGATCAAGTTGATTCTCTACCATGTTCATAAAAGATCTAAAGCAATCCAATGCTTCAGATTTATGCGTAATTAAATACACATGGCTAAATTATGTATAATCATCAATAAAAGTGATGAAATATGAAGCTCCATGCCTCGTTGCCACATTCATTGGCCCACATATATCTGAATGAATTAATTGAAGAGGATAGGTTGCTCTAATTGCCTTTCCAAAAGGTAATCGAGTTGCTTTTCCAGCAAGACAATGTTCACATATAGGCATTTCAATCTTCGCATGAGATCCCAAAAGACCCTCTCGTGCGAGCCTATCCATTCTCTTTTGCCCTATATGTCCAAGCCGAGCATGCCATACAGATACATCCACATCCATATTATTAGCAGTTGAAACAAGTGAAAAGCATTCATCATTAACATTCAAATTAATAAGTTCTGTGTCCAACACATAGAAACCATTCATCAAGAAACCAGAAGCAACTAAAGTTTGTCCACAAATGATGTCAACATTGACATCCCCAAACACAAGTTTATAGTTTAACATAGACAAAGCAGAAACTGAAATCAAATTTCGTTGAATCTCTGGAACATGCAGAACATCATATAATAATAGAGATCGTGTTCCTCGCAAATCCAATTTGCAAGTCCCGATTCCTTTGACTTCTGCTCTAGTGTTATTCCCCAGGAACAACCACTTCGAACCAAATGGAATCTTCCTATATTCGACGAAGTTTGTGCGGTCTTTGGTCACATGATCAGTGGCTCCTGAGTCTACAATCCAAATAGGATTAGATTCAATAATCAGTGCACAACTACAAACATTTGCACAAAAAACAGGAGTCATAAGAAAATGTACCTTCTCCTGTTCATGACATTCACGAGCATAGTGACCCAAATTGCCACACTTAAAGCATTTTGCATTTGCCTTATTTTTCTTGCTCCCACGCTTCCCAGAGCATTGATAAGGCTTTTTTTCTTGTTCTTTGTCTTGTCCCTTCTTATTACCCTTCTTGGTCCATAGAATTTCTTCTTAAAAGATTTTTGCTTTTTCGAACTTTCTGCCACATATGCCCTCATGCCAGATTGTTGAGTCGCTTCAAGGCGATCATTTTCCAGCTCTACATGACGGGCGATATCATCGAAAGTCTTAATACTTTCGTTATGAGTCATATTAATTTTCATATGTTCCCAACTGTGTGGCAAAGAACGAATCACAACCTGGACCTGTTGTTCATCTGTAAGGGTATGCCCTGCACTATTGAGCTCTCTAATCATGTTTGCCATCTCCCTAAGATGCTGGCTCATAGTGTGCTGAGGGGACTTTCTGTATGAATCGAACCTGATGGTCAACCTCCTTAGTTTTGTGGCTGATGTTCCCCCAAACTTATCTTTAAGGGCCATCCATATCTGTTGAGCAGTCTTATAATACTCAAAATGGCACATGATGTCATCCTGCATAGAACATAGCATGGTGACACGCGCAACAATATTCATGCGCTTCCATTTCTCATAGGTTTTCATATCCTTACGAGATTGTGCCCCAGTACCAATTTCAGGTCGTTCCACAATATGGTTGAGAGCCTCCAAGGCCTCAGCCTCCTCCAGTGTAAACTGAATCTTTCTATGTCATATATCATAATTATCACCATTCAGTTTTTCAATTCGTGCCAAGTCCATTATTGATTTACTTGGTGCAACCATGTCCTTTTTGATAAGAGTAAAACAATGCGCAAAAAATGTTATTCAAGCATGTTATGATCTAATCATTAGCACATCTATATGCAGTCATAATCACACGATTAGATAACATATAATTTTCACAGGGCGTGGAATCGAAAGCTCACTACGTTCACAATCATCTCCTACTTTCCCTAAGATAATTATATTTACCTAAACTGTATTATGACTGTTTAAAAAAAATTAACACATAGAGTAAGTACTTCCAAAGTACTTAAAAAAATACATCTCATAATCAATACGATTATATCATATTCATACACATTCATGAATAAACTATATAATAAAATAAATTCATGAATGCCTGGCTCATCTGTGGCTCCAACCATTTGCTAAAATGTCTCGACCCACATGAACCCTGGCCCTTTTAAGATTCAGCCAAAAAAAATTAAATTTCCGCAGACTGTGCCGCAGTGCCAGGAACTCGGTCTGCGGCTTATGCCGCAAGGCAGGGACAGAGGAGCCTACGGCCAATGCCGCAGGGCTGAGTCAGGTGAGACAGAGCTTGCGGCCTATGCCGCAGGCAGGGATCAAAAAATGCGAGCAGCACCGCTGCATGACCTGGTCAGATCTGCGGCCTATGTCGCATGGTCTGGCCCATGGTCAGGCCTGCTCCGCAATAGGGCTGGCTGCAGCCCAGATCTGCAACCTAGTTGCAGAAAGCAAAACGCCTGGCTGGAGACCAGACCGCCATCCAAGCCGCAGGGCCAGTGCCGACCAAACATCGCGGTCTCTCTACAGCGGGGCCGGCAAATTAAACAAAGAACTTGTTCAGGTCCGGGCATCAACACCAGACGGTTCTATGCCAACACAGTCAATAAATTTTTTTTTTTATATGATGCCTTATTTTCAAACGTCCACCATGAACGTCTTCCATTCCGACCATGAAACAGCAAACCGCAAGCAAAATGGCATCAAATAACCTCGATGCTCTGATACCAATGAAGTATTTGTTACATACCTTTTTGATGAAACGAAAATAACGGAAAAACCCCGATCGTTGATGCTCGCTTTTGCTCAACGGATGCGTGCTCTCACTTGGAGAGGACGATGATCCACAGACCAAATGCCCACCGATTCACTAATATCACTGTCTTCTTCTTCTTTCTTCCACTGTGCACATTCAATCACTGTGCACATTTACAGTCAACGTGCACAGCCCCTCTCTCTCACTCTGTTTCCCTCTTTTTCTTCCTTTACGCTTTTCTATTTTTTTCAAATGAGAGAGAGACTCAGAAAATGGGGAGAGATCGGTTTCCAAAACCGTCCCCTCCTTAAATGGTGGGCCGGGTTCGGATCTCGCCCATCATGGGCAGACCCGGTACCCAAACCCAACAGTATCTTAATTCTTTTACACCCCTAGCCGGCAGCCTCATTGAAGAGCCACCAATTCATCTTCTCATTGTGCCTAATCAAAAGATGTAGTGCATATTGTTATGATCTGTTTCTACAGCACCATCCATCAGTCACATTAATATCTATCACTAAGCTGTTGGTAAAAGTGCTTAGTGGCAGTAACATAAATGCCATAACGATGTCGGTATAGGCCACTCTGCCAAGCTGTACTAGCAGAAGTCATTTGCCACTAATAAAAAATATATACCGTTAGTAAAATCTTAAACCACAAAGGACGTTTTTCCAGCAATTAGTAGTTTTTACCAGTATAGATAACAGCAATCACCAAACTACTACTGGTATAGATCAAATATGGTAACAACACTATAACTAATATTGGCAACACACTTCTACCACTAAAAGAGGATGAGGGACAACATATATTGGCAGCTTCTAATGCCAGTATGTCAAAAAAAATTTAAATTCACCTTACAATGGTACTATGCTGAAACAAAATACCATGTGAACCATTAAATGCTGAAACAATATGCAGCAAAAAAACAGAAAAAACAATCATATCATTAACACAAAATTATACTAAAGTTTAATACATCATAACACATTGTTTAACCTTAACAAATAATACATCATATCAAATTGTTTAACATTAAAAATTTAATACAAAGAATAATTTAAATGTTCAATCCAAATGACCCCTCATCATTTTGTGATATTAGAATATCTCTAATTCTATCAAATCGCCTTGTAATATATCCCCGGATAGTTCTAGAGTCTGGTCTGATCCTTGCAGCATTAGAACTTGAAGATAGGTAGCTGTACTTGACATGGGTCCCGAACATAAAAAATGAAGCTATACGCAGGTTCACAAAAAATCGCTGTGGGTGGAACTTGAACCAATTAAAGCTAAGCCATGAAGCACACAATCAAACAAAAGGAGCACCAATAAAAAAATTCACAAAAGCATAAATATCACCATCATAATCAATGGCATTCACAATAACATACTAGTTCTCGATCAAGGTTATCAGATATAAAAAAACACCATTAACATAGAGCCTAATGTTCTCTGTCTTTCGGTTCATAGTATCTTATTGGCCTGAAGGAGCTGTAGTAGGCACAAATAGTATAAACATAAATCCCACTTCACCCTGCAAAGAAGTAGGCACTGCACATCAAAAGTCAAATAGAAGTTAGAAAACATAAGCAGAGACATCTATAAAGACCTGCATATAACATCATTACCACCACCATATTCACTACATAGGGACTACATATATAGCATCACCATCACCACTATCACCCTTCCTCGCCCCAAAAAAAATCATAAAGCAGAGATGTTCCTATAAAAAAGGACAGCTAGAATAGACTAAAATAATACAATGGCTACATGACATATGAGAGTCTGGAACTTATATTCCATCACTTCAAAAACTAACCCTCATCGTCAAGACCATCACCACCACAATCACCACATTTTTACCACCACCATCGCCACCCAATTTTTATAATGACCTCCACCATCATCACAATCACCACCACCATAATCACGATCACTACTAACAAGAAAAACATTGGTTCACATATAAAGATATATAAAAAGAAGACATTTCCAAAAAATGACAACTAGATGATGAAAAACAAAAAGACTCTAAAGTGTATCTCATAATATACTTATTTATAAAACAAATCCACAAAATCAAAGACAGACAATCTTTATAAAAAGTGAATCCAAATAATCTTCAAAGATGTCTACAAAGTGAATCAAATGACATCATGGGTTCTCAACAACAACAACAACAACAACAACAACGAATAGCAGTGAGCGAAATAGGACCAGCCTAAACCATGAAAATGGGGCCTCCAAAACCTTCAAGGAATACACAATTTCATTTAAATGAGACCTTTTGGGATCTAGTCAGTTTTATTTTTGTTATTTTAAAAATATAAAGATATCATATAGTGTACCTAAGAAGCAGGATGATTGTCATTTTGATCGAAAGCACTAAACTCATGACCACTAGCATTTGCGCTCTTAATTGTTCATGCATGCTCTTCAATCCAGATGATGGCAATAGAATGGGAAACAAATATATGCCATCCTACGAAAACCTAGACAAAACCCACCAACAAAAATATCTTAGTTCCACATATATAGATGGCATCTTAATTTGCAATTACATAAAGACAGAGATAAGCAGCTTCACATGAAGTAAAAAAAAAGGGATAACACGTCTAATTGGCCTTCTATTTCTCCATATGAAATTTCATGTGATTCTTATCCCACGAAACAAAAATGCCCACATGTGCATGAATAAATTAAACATTTGCCTCCACCAGAGAAGTTCAGTAATGAATATAAAGCTTTCCAAGGCATGTAAACAGTCAATGATGTCAAAGCATGTAACCAGCTAAGCTTGCCACGGCAGCAACATATATATCTCTTCAAAACCCACAATTATTTCTTGAATAGTAACCCAAATCATGGGAAAGAAAATCTCATCACTTTGACTAGCAGCAAAGAAGAACAATTATATGCACAGACATTCACACAAATGTATAGAACATCCACAGATTCACTAACAATTGCATACCTATAAACACATCACTTTACCAACAAAATTATTCCCTAACCAAAAACACAAAAGAAATAAATGCCCATCACTTCATTCCAAGAGAAAAAGAATACAAAATCCTTTCTTAAGCATATGTCAACCATTTTACCAAGTGCAGATGTCAAATATATTCAGAACTATATAACTAAAAAGAAAAGACAGGACGACATGATCTGGTTATACAACAATGTACAGATGATTGTAGGTATAATTAGAAGCACATTAATCTTGATCTTGTGTTTGTATACAGCTTATAATATGGAAAGTGCAAAATTAATGAAGTATGATATGCATAGATTTATCCAAGTATCCTACAAAAATATATACACAATTTGTAGTCTGGTGCATTTCAGATGCTTGTACCTTGTCACCACTATCTAGCAATATACAATAAGCACCAATTCTTTTTTTAGAGAGAACAATAAGCACCAATTAACATCCTAGCAATCACTACCACCAAGAGTTTATTCATCTGTGGGATTGTTTGTGCTTAAAGACAAGTGTCTACCAAAAAGACCAACTTTGCAGGAGATATGAACCTATGAAGGCAAATGCAAGAAGGCATATGGTTGGAGACATCTTAGTTGTGACATGCATGACTCCCTTCTGCCTGGCTCCCTGAATGCCATCTATTGAAGCACACTAGAGGGGATGGTGTGGCATGAAGGGAGTCATGCATGTCACAACTAAGATATCCAGTTCAAGGTGTGCTTTGATCAAAATCACTACATTTCGTATGCATTATTTGTTCTGTTCAAAACTTTTATGTCACCATGAAGCACGAGAATGATGCTAAGAAAATATATCTAGGATTTTCATGAAATTCCCGAGTGTAAAAGAAAACAAAAAAGAGGGGAACGAGGGAGAGTTTGGAGATCAGAAGAACTGTCGTACCTTGTTTAGGGAAGAGAGGAGGAGGGCTCCAATGATCATCAAGAAAATGAAAACCTTAGAAAGAAAACCCATTTTCAGTCATAATGTTGAATGCCAAAAATCAAAAGCACCAGATGATTCATGAGAGAGGGCAAGAGAGGAGAGAGACCTTTAATTCCCTTCTTCAATACCTCTGTTGCTCCCTTCGCCAAATTCAAACCATACCAGACGATGGTGGTGGTGCTCCCGAACAGGTTCGATGGTGGTTGCAAGGGATGGCGGATCACAAAGAATAAAAACTACATTGGTTTTCCTTTTTTCATAATAGGGAGGGAAGGACGGCGAACAATGGAAAGTTACACGTCTTGGAGAGAACCCAAAATTGGCCACGGAGGGAAAATTTTGGGTAAATATTTAGCATTTTCCTGGTGCTATTAGTAAAACCCACAAATAGTGATAGATAACACATGATGCAAGTAAAAATTCAAGCTATCGCACCAACTTCTCATCACTTGCCCATATACCAATAGTGGCAGCTCTAGCTCCATTAGCATCACATTACTGGCATTACTTGGTTAAGTGCCAGAAAAATATTTTTTATTATCAAGATACCGGCAGTAAACTATATCTGCCACTTAAAGCGCCAATAATGTGCTGGCATACGATATTTGCTGCTATTAAACATAGATACGAGTACTAAAAGGTCAAAGTTACTACAAATAGTGGTAGTAAATATATAATGCAACAAAAAGGAATACCAATCGTGGCATTAGCTACGCTAATCGGATTCCTTTTATTCGTCCTGACTTTCAAGTTTTGGAGGGTCCCAATTTGATTATTTGCATCACTGATTATTTCAAAAACTTATTTGCTGATCCGGGGTGCTCTGTTGGAAGGTTGGTCAGCCGGCCCTTTGCCACTGTTTATTTGGATTTTGCCGATTATTTGGTGCAATCCATCACCTTAGAGGAAATTAAATCCGCCCTTTGGTCCCTCCCATCGGGTAAGGCACCTAGTCCTCATGATGGCTTCCCTACTCATTTTTTCAAGAGTTTTTTCGACAATTGCAAGGAGGGTCTCTTCCATTTCATTTCAGTATTTTTTATTCATGGATTCTTGCTTAGAGAGATCAATCGCTCAATGTTCATTTTGATTCCCAAAGAGACGCATGCTGAAGACATTTTGAGATTCAGGCCCATAGCCCTCTTGAATAGTACTTATAAAATCTTGACGAAAGTACTTGCAGAAAGACTCAAATGCATGCTTCCATTGATGATCTCCACTTATCAGAAAGGGCTGACTTTTACATGATGGGATTCTTCCTGGCTGATGAAATGGTGCACTCACTCACAAAATCAGGTAAGCCTTTTTTTAAACTTAAACTTAGATATCTTCAAAGCCTTTGATTCGGTAAGGTGATCAGACTTCCTGCACCAATGCATGCATGACATGGGTTTTTCCACCACTTTCATCTCTTGAATTATGGAATTAGTTTCTTCGGCCCAAATTGCGGTCTTCGTTAATGGCGAACGAGGCTTTTGTTTTGAGATGAAACGTGGTCTCTGCAAAGGCAGCCCTCTTCTTTCTCTCATCATTTTTAATATTGTAGGTGAAACACTAAATGTCATGTTCAAGAAGGCTATGACTTCTGACTTTATTCAACCACTTCCCCTTAATGGTCTCAGGGACTTTTCCTTGCTTCAACATGTGGATGATTCGGCCTGGCATGCCCTTCTCAATTAATTGACTCATTTCATCGGTCGAATGGTTCGGGACCCGCTAATTAAAGTGCTTTGTCAATTGACAAAAAATGACTTCCTCAACTTGACCAAGGTGGTTTAGGCATTAAGAAGCGCTCTCAATGTTCAATATAGCTCTTTTGTGTCGGTGGTGGTGGCGTTTGGCTTTTGGTGGAATACCCTTTTTCTCAGAATTCTTGAAGAGCAAATATAATTTGCTTAAATGGCTTGAGCACTATACTCTAGGAAAAGAGGTTCCTAAAGCTTTTCAGACTTTTTTCTCTTTCCTAACTTTTTCCGATGATGGGACTTGTCTCCCCACCACCACATGGACCCTTACTTCAAATGGCGAGTTCTCAGTTGCCTCTTGTTATGCAACAAGGGATCAATTTGGGGTCATGCTCAATTCTTTACGTGGACCTTGTTAGCTGCCCATGTCAACACTACTGATCATATCCAAAAGTGGGAGGTGCAGTTTCCAAATCGATGTTGTATATGTGAACAAGACATCGAGACTGCAGTGTATTTGTTTAGCTCCTGCCCATTCTTTCTAACTAATTTTTAAATCAGCTTGGAATGATTCAAACTTGTTGGCTTCTCTATGCTCAAGCATTATGAATCTGGTTTTGGGTCCTGAGTTTGTAAAGTTCTCTAAAAAAAGTCGCGATGGGTCTGAAAATGTTGGATCTCCTCAATTTGGAAAGAGAGAGAAATGACAGGATTGCAGAAAGCATGACGTGGGCTGCATTATCCTGGCTATCCAATCAGTATATCTTGTGGATGGGTGCCCGCCTTCTAGGATGGGGCAGTTTCAACTGTAATTATTTCCTTTGTTTTTTCTGTTCTGTGTATTTTTCTTGTTATTGACTTTCGATAAAATTTTCTTTTCTCCTAAAAAAAGAAAAAGAAAAATAGTGGCAGTGCGTCTTAAGAGATTTTAAATACTGGCAGTAAATCACAAATGCCGCGTCAATTATGACACTAGCAGCGTTTACCCTTTTAATGCTAAGTAAAATGGACTGATCTTTACACTTGAAGTAACATTTGATTGATAATGCTGCCAAACATAGATAAAAGCCTCAAAAGCTCATTAAACCAGGTGCCGCCGCTACAGCCACTATTTCTTCTTGCAGTACATCTTAGGACTAGGTAACTTATTGTCGTTGATATCTTTCAATTGAAAAGCATGAACTGCCAGTAGTATGATGCACTTTACTAAGCTTTTTGGGCGCTGGAAGCCACCTTACCTTAGGGGATGTACCAAAAGTAAGACCTAGATACAATATCATGATGCAAATCAGATTATAAGTCAACATGATATGCATATTAAACAATATATTCAAATCGCGGCAGGGTTCCATCATGTTAAGTTCCATTTTATACCAAAATTCAGACGAGAACAACATACCAAATAGATGCATAGAACATAATAAGAACAATAACAACATGCTAATATTCTGTAAAAGCTAAGACGTATAAAAATACTCTTGTTAGAGAATATTCGTCTTCACATACGGTGCAAAAAGGGTCCAACATTCTTCTCCCAAGATACAATAGCCTCGACGATCTGGATCGATGCACTCCGATGGTAGATCACCCTTCAAAAATAATCTTTGAGAAGAACTGTGGCAGAACTCCCCTTTACAGAAAATACCCTCAGGGAAGCAAGAGAGAGCAAGAAGAGATAAAAAAATATCGTAGGATATGACCTTTCAATGGTTTGATTTGTTATCCATTTTCCTCTTTTCCCTAATCGTGAGGCCCCACCCGAGTTTTTTTTGGGCTTTGGCAAGGGTTCTTGGTCATAAAACAAAACAAGGCATATGCTATCGAGGGCTCTGCTCACCTGACAGGGGCAACTGATAAACATCATCAAGCTGAAGAGATCAATTCTAAACCCAAGGATGTGAATTCTTATTGTGAATCCAAAGTTGGGTGTACGTTATAATGGATGGGCAAGGGTGAAAAGATCAGGTGCCATATGATTGCACAAATATTTGTGCATCAAGTACCTGATCACCCTCCATCTTGAGGACATGCCTATCAGGTGTGGAGCTCAAGACGGTGATCGGGTGTTTAATGCACATTTTTTTTGCAATCATATTGCACCCTATTCGGCAAGGAGGACCTAGTGATAAGGCCCTTGCTAGGGATTGCTGCCGCCTTGATCTTTACCAAACGTACTCGCAGACACGTTTCACTCTGGACACTCTCAGGTGCTTAGTTGATGCTCAGCGCACGCAGGCGCTCCACTGTTTAAACTCTCACAAGTACAATATAAGTACAATGCACCTAGGCGCGACTCATGGACAATGCACTCAGGTGCTTCAAATGGAGTGTAGCGCACACACAAATTTTGTTGCAGAGGCTCAATCACGTCCGCTAGGGAGTCAAGTAAGAATGTGTTGCATACTGATGAGAATCACAAGAGTGAATGTTTGAAAATTCAATAAATGAACTGATGACAGATAACCTATGCACTTAGCTGGATTTTAATAGAGCTTTTGCCTGGATTCATTGGAGGCATCGTTTTTGCAACTATCTTCCGTTGCATAGGAAGTCTCTGAGTGGAACTTGAACAACAGTGTTTTAAAACTCGCCGAGTCAACTCGTTGACTCGGCTTGGCTCGCCCCTCCAGCGAGTCAACCCGGCAAGGCAAACTCGGTTTGCCAAAACTCGGGCTTGACTCGGCTTGACTCAGTCTGACTCGACTTGACTCGGCCTGACTCGGGCAAGTTTTGGGATGTTTGAAATTTGTTTTTTGAGTTTCAAATTACAGTTTCAAAATATATAAGTACATATATTTTAACAAGGGTTACCCCCATATTTTGTATAAAAAAGAAAATAAAAATCATTTAAAGATAAAAAAACATTTAAATCCATAGAATAAAATCACCATGTTGCTCGAACTACTGTTCACCCTGTGTTACTGTTATCAACTTATTCTAGCAAAATATTTTAAAGAAATGATTCTCACTATATATGGCAGGTCAATTGTGCCTATGGGAAGTCACATTTAGGTTTCATCATCCATTTGTTATGTGAACAAGCATTGTACATATTCAAATATTAGTAGTCTTTTTATAGTTGTGCCATTAATATATTTCCTACATAGTTTTATACATGAGAAAATTGCTTATTTATGTTGATATTGGGCATTCTGTAAACTTTCAATATGCACATATATCCCTGTTTTACATTTATGGATTTGTTAGAGAGGGAATTAAAACTTTTAAAACAAGCTAGCATATATGATTGGCCATTTTAGGAACCTTAGGTAGTAGCAGACTGAACTCATGGTGACCAAATCCTCTAATTCAAGTCATGAATTAGTCAAAGTGCTTGTATAAATATCAAATTCAATTATTCAAGCAAACCTCTATAGCTCTTTGCAGTTGTTTTTATATTCTTACAGACATTTGGAGACTATGTTTACTCAAAAACATGGTTTCAGATAGAGGTGGCAATCGGGTCGGGTTGGCAGGTCAGCATACCTCAACCCGAACCCGACCCGTTTATTAAACGGGTCGACTGTGGCAAACACGAACTCGACCCGTTTAATAAACGGGTAACCCGACACGACCCGCCAACCCATTTAATAAATGGGTTGGGTCGGGTAAACGGGTTTTCAGGTTCGCGGGTCAGGTTGGCGGGTTGACGGATCGGGTTGGCAGGTTGGCGGGTCGGGTTGACGGGTCGGGCAGACGGGTTGGCGGGTTGACCCACCCGCCTAACCCGTTTATTAAACGGGTCAGCCGGGTTGGCGGGTTGGCATACCCCCAACCCGAACCCGACCTGTTTAATAAACGAGTTACGCGGGTCGACCCGTTTATTAAACGGGTTGGCTTAAGCCCAACCCGAACCCGCCTAAGAGGCGGGTTGGCGGTTCGGGTTGGCGGGTCGTGTCAGAAATTGCCACCCCTAGTTTCAGACAAATTACATATTGTTTTTCTTTTAAAATCAAAAGTTAACAAAACCCGGTCTGAGTGACCGAGTTGACCCTCTGAGTCACGAGTCAATAAAGAACGAGTCGAGTTCCGAGTCACGGGTTTTAAAACCTTGTTTAACAGTTCACGCTGGATCGTTGCTTGAGCTACACCTCACTTTAGCAGAAAGATGTGTCTCATCGATCTAGAGCTCAAGGAACTCTAAGGTTTGTCAGACACATTGATTCGGTATGTCTGCAACCGTGGAGGTGCAGGCTAACGCTCAAATCATCTGCCAGCATGAGATCATCTGGTCTGATGATCTTTCTTAGTTGAAGAAAAGTAATGGAAGAAAAGAAGTAATCCCTCGCCTCAATCGCTAGTGGATTAGGGAGAGCCGAATCCTCACACGGAGGCCAAATCTCCAATGGCGCCAAGAATTTGAATTTCGTTGATCAAACTCAAGTTACAGAAATTTTCTGAAACACAACAAACAAATGACTGAATGCCTTATTTACAAAAGGATTCAGCTATTTATAAACTGAAAATGAAATGGCTCCACTTTGAGACAGGCAGTCCAAGTTTCAAACCCTGTTGGTGGAACCATTTGGCCCTGGTTACTCCTTGCACGTGCCCAACTGTTACACTGCCCGATGCTCATCCTAATCATTGAACCCTGTTGGCCCGATTCTGTCCCCTCTCACTTGATTCTGCCGCTTCACTGTGGATGTTTCCAATGTGGCTCGTATCACTAGCGTAGGGTAAGCCTAGTAATCTAAAGTCCCAATTCTAAGTAGGATAAAATATGATAAGATTTGGGTTGAAACTAATATAGCTGCCATTAGTTAATCAAGTGAAACACATTAGAATATGAAATGGACATGAGAGAAGCCATTCACGAAGCAGAAGCAGAAGCAGAAGCAGAGAAGTGAGTGTAAAAAGGTAGTATGATGTGTGAAGGGAGGTACGTTTAATTAGATCAAGTGTGGAAGCATGTGAGAAACGAAACAGAAAACGTGTAGGAAGCGATTGAGAAACGAGAGAAATGAAAAATACTAATATTAATATGAAAACATCAAAAAAGAAGAAGGAAAAAGTGAAAGAAAATAAAGTGTGAATCAATATGAATCGAATGAGGAACGGAGGGGAAGCGATTTGAGACGTGAATGAAAATTTTGTAACTTATAATATGGGAAGACTGCTTCCCAAAAATAAGAAGTGAGTTTCCCATCCTTTCCCCCTGTGTAAGAGGGTGCTTCCAATAACTATGGTTGAGCCTGTAAGATTCAAGTACTATATGAGTCACTGCCTGGTTTAGATAGTTTTCTTATCAGGCAGTGTCCTACCTGGTCGGCTGGTCCCAATTAAGATCCATTATTTTTTCAACGTAAAAACTACTTAATCAAAACAATAATTTGGTTGGGCCGTGTTTGTACCATCTGTAATCAGATCAGGTCTGGTTGCAACTTGTTCCAAAACCAGTATTAGCACCTAAATTAAAGTTGGGCTGGGTCCGGACTCGGGACTCACCCAAGTCTGACAAGCTCCAAGTGCACCAATATTGTTAGACTGGAGAATTGGGCACATGGAAACTCGACGCAACGCCTTCCTCACAGCTTCTAATAAAACTTGTTGCAGAGAACTTGAGGTAGGAAACCAAAACGATGTTGCCAGAATCAGTTCCTGTTCCAATCGGTTTTCCAAAAAAAAAAAAAAAAGACCTTGAATTGGTCTGAACGAAATCATTTTGAATCGGTCCACTAAAAATGATTTATTGAATAGAAAAAAAACCTTATGAATTGGTCCACTAAAAATGAATTGGCTGATAATAACATGGAGTCCATCTTGAACAAACATAGGCTTGTTTTAAAGATTTTTGCTAATAGGTCACAGCCTTATGGTTTGGAATTATGCACTGTAAGAAGTATAAACGCATTTTTTGGTGGTAAGTCAAAGTCAAGTATATATTGAATTTATCATTTAATTGAGAGTTATGAGTAGTCTTGTCAATGTGGTGTCTAAAGATTTCATAAATAAAATTGGCATAGTGTAAGATGGGCAGCATGAGCATGAAAATAATATTAATGTCAAGTTACTATGTAGGTTGTCCAAGGGAGGTTGGCCTAGTGGGTTAGCCTCGTAGTTTTACGCTGTTGGCATGATGACCATAAGTATGTATGTCTGGCTGAGCTAGCGTGACCATGTCTTTGAGCCAGGTGCGGTTTTTCTGGGTTACAAATTAAACAACAAAGTTATTATGTCATGGACATAGTAGGTAACTCTCGAGCCATGCAGTGAGTGATATAATGAGATACCTGTCAAGTGTATAGTCGTTGAGATGGTATGTGGAGAGCCTATAGAGAGAGGTTATATAAAGGTTTTTGAGTTATGTCAGTCAAGGCACACACACAAGTAGTGGTCTTAGACTAATAATGGTACATGTCATTAGTAAGATTCACGTTGATGTGGCCCATTAATGAAAGGTCAAAAAGTTGTCATTTGTGCATTAGAACTGTGTGGAAAAGCTTTGTGTATTTTGAACGAGTAAATAGTATTTTCTCACTAGTAAGGGGCTCCGCTTGGTTGGTAGGAACTCTCAGTCACCTTGTTTTGGGACGTTGTAGATTCAAAACCCAATGATATGTTGAACAACTGGTGGGATCTGCCTAACCCCAGCTTGCCTATCTAAAAGAAATTATGGGGGCGTGGATAAGTCAATTGGGCTACAGTCATTTTATTTTTATTAGATTCCCACCACATCTCTCTTGGAAACCGTGTGTAGCTTGCTGGGAAACTGTAAGATCTCCTGGGATCCATATCATAGGCGGAGCTGGGAGGGGGAGGACAGGACTGGGCTGTAGCCCAGTTGCCTCTCGGCCCAGTTAAAAAATAAAAAAAACAGTCCTAGCCCAGCCCTGATGAGGAGAGAAAAAATGTCACCAGCAAAAGCAACATTACTGGGGTTATAACTACTTATGCAAAATAAAATAAAGTGAAAATAATAAAAGATTATAGTGAAAACATTAAAGAATATACACATTAAGAATATAAACATGAATAACAATAAAATCTATAACAATACTGTCCACAAATAGACATATATATTCAGAGGATGACCTAGTTATCCAGTTGCAAGAACTCTTAGAATCACAAAAAGAAATACCCTTGTAGTGGCACTGCAGTTGCAGAAATACCTAGTTATTCAGTTGTTCTGTCAATGCAGAAAGACATTGATGAAAAGAACAAGGAGATCGAGTATGAAAGAGATCTTAAGGACCAAGTTGTGTTACCTGTTGAAGCCAATGAAAACATAAATTATCTACAAAGAAAAAAGAAATTATCAAACTGGAGATGCAAGTCAGACTTGCTTAACAATCATTTTGTTTCAATCAAACAACAATAATTTTGAACTATTATAAGAATTTGGTACAATCAAGCAACGATAATTCTGACTACAAAAGAATCTACACTTGCGATGGCACAATCATATGAGGTGTCAATGGTTATGATTTCTCTGATGTTAATTAAGTATTTCCTATGAAATCTAGCTAGTTTGCTGCAAATCTAGATACAATACCCACTATGCTTGTCTATTTTAGAGTACATTTTCTGTGTGCGTACGTGTGTGCAATGATCTTGTAAGGGTTTATCTCTTTATGCTTTGCAGTCATGCTAGAATAGTTTACAATTTTGTCTCTGGCAATTTTTTCAGCTTTTATTCTTCTACAAGATGGTCCTTAGGTTGAAAAAAGTTTAATTATACAGAAATGATCCTCTATGAAAAACTGAGACAAAGAAAAAGAAAATGAGAAAAGCTAGAATTCCCAGCAACTATGAAACATTAATAACAAATAAAATTCAGCAACTATGAAACATAAATCAATAACCAAGAGTTTTCTCTCCTCATCTATATCACATGGGTGCGACACTTTTGTATTTTGATTTATTTAATCATAAATAAAATTTATGCATTGTTATGAACTTCAAATTATGGCACTAGTGTTATATATTGCCATTAGATAATGTTTAAGAACTTTCTGTTGAGGTTGAGAAAGACTGCAGCAGATAGTTTGATTTGTCCATATGAAATATATTTTTATTAATAATTATAGTCATTTTTTATTTTATCTCAAAAAAAAAATTTCGGGGGCGCTGCCCCCGAACGCCCAACTATCACACCAATTTTTTTTTTTTTGCTACGACCCTGTTTGCCCTCCCTCACTTGAATCCTAGCTATGCCCCTGATCCATATCAACTTCACTTGTGGGATATTTGACTGGAGCAGCGAACTATAGCCCCATGCGCTCCTGCAGCACATGGCTAGCTTTTGCGCAGGGCTACATCTCTCCTAATTATCTGTACACCATGTACCAACAAAGGGGGCTTCCAGGACCCAGTTACATGCACATCTCCATCAAGTAAGATGTGGGGGTGAATATTGAATATAACCGATGAATGGGTTACATACAATATAACCTGATGTGCTCTCATTGAGCTATCAGATGTCCAACTCGTTGAAGCTCATCTTGTTACAAGGCATACTTTTCCTCTATCGTTCTCAGTTGCATGTAACATTGAAGAGGAAATATGGCACCCCTTAAGCAAATTCAGTGATGGAAATACCTATAGAATATCTCAGTTCAGCCAGGACCCCATTTCAATTATTGCTGCCACAATGGCATATAGAATATACTCTAAGCAATATGCTCTTCCTGCTCTTGAAGTTTTTGTGATACTTGTGGGTACCTGCTCCTGTACATGTTTTCTGGCTTAATCAGTTTTTTTTTAAGGAACGCGTAATCACTTGACTACCTTATGTTCGGCATGTAAACAATCAACTGCCTAATATGTACAGAAGGTGTGGTCCATCGATATATATATATATATATATATATATATTAGAGAGAGAGAGAGAGAGAGAGAGAGAGAGAGAGTAACATATATGAGAAAGATCCTTATAATAACTTTCAACAAGTGGCTGAAAGCATTACATAATATTTGTGGGTGAATTGCAAAACTAAGCAATTAGATTACATAGTCTGACCACTCAGATATGAAGGAGGCGTGGTTCATTGTTAAGCTGGGAATCTGGGTCAACTTAATTGGGTTGTCCTTCCCACCTATCAACCTCGCCGGGTTCCCCACTGCTGTGGTTCTGGCCGGCACCTCCTTCAGCACGACCGACCCCGCCCCGATCTTAGCCCCAGCTCCGACCTTGACGTTACCCAGAACGTTTGTACCTGCACCAATTAGGACCCCATCACCAATTTTCGGGTGCCGGTCACCGCTGACCTTGCCGGTACCCCCGAGTGTCACGTTGTGCAAGATCGACACATTGTTGCCGATGACGGCAGTCTCGCCAATCACCACTCCGGTAGCATGGTCCAACAGCACCCCTTTCCCGATCTGTGCCCCGGGGTGTATGTCCACGGCAAATACCTCAGACACCCTGTTCTGGATCACCAAGGCCAGTGGAACCCGGCCCTGGGTCCAGAGCCTATGAGCCGCCCTATGAGCCTGAATTGCTAGGAACCCCTTGAAGTTGAGTAGACACTGCACATAGCTAACACATGCTGGATCCCTCTCCTTAACTGCCTTCAGGTCTTCTCGGATCGCGTTCCGGATTGCACGGTCTTCGAGAAACGTGGCCAAGAAGACCTGATCTAGGCTCGAACCTGGCAGGTAAGTTGTAGAGAGCTTGTTTCCTAGATGGCTAGCTAGAGCACTCTCAAGTGAGTCGTGTGAAAGTATAGCAGCCATGTAGAAGCCCCCCAAGACTGGTTCTTGCTCCACATCCCTCCTGGCCTCCTCCCTCATCGTCACCCATAGATCATCATCCCTCTCCTCATCTTTGGCGTGTTGGAATGCTCTCGAAAGCTCGAAGAACTTGTAAATGGTGCTCTGATCTGCGATTAGAGATTGGTCTGCATCGAATGAATGCTGATTGGAAACCATTTCGCACCTCGAGCACTCGATGCATGTGGCCATTTCTTCTCAGACCTTTCCAGAGAGTTTGCCGCACAAGGAATGGGGAAGAGAAAGCAAGACAAGAAGTCAAGAAAGAGTTAGGAGCCTTATGGAGAAGCCCGGAGTTGGTGGAGGGGTTTATATAGGGTTTTATTATGTGAGGACGAGACTCTTGGAGCCTTTTTAAATAATTGCAGGCTGAAGACTTTTCTCTCAACCGTACATAAATTTTTTTTTATAATTTACAATCCCGAGGTGATAACCCAGTACATATTTTTTTTTTATATAATTTACAATCCCGAGGTGATAACCCAGTTTTCATTGAGAGAGAGAGAGAGTGAGAGAGCCCTATATTTTCAATGAGACACAATTGTCCTTATCTATGATAAATATATTAATATGCCTTATTTGGCAATTGGCAAAGCTTGTGCAAGCTACTGGATCCCATAGTGACAAATATCGGGAAAGATTACCTGAATTTTTTAAACGAAAATTTCTTGCGATATTTTCATCAAAAACATAAATATCGCGTTTTAAATGAGATATTTATGTTTTTATTGGCTATTTAACATAAAAACCTGCATATTTTTTATATTTATTTCTTTATAAAAATTTATTTATATTGCCAATAATTTGCCCAAAAATACAAGATTTACAATTTTTTTTTTTAATTTCACGAGTTTTTAGCTGATGAGATTTTGCATTTTAATTGTGTCACTATGCTGGATCCAGTAGCTGTTAGTGCACGTTACAAAAAAGCACGCAACATAACCATGACATTGATCAATGAATTCATATTTTAGGCAAAGCCAAAACATGATTCATTAACTTGTTAGGTAGGAGCTGTTATTGCACGTCACCTTGTAATGGGACGTTGCAAGTTCAAATCCAAAGGTATGATGTATAATAACCGTTCTTTTTTGAAAAAGTGATGGGCTTTATGGCAATATAATCATTATCAGGGGTGCCTACGTAATTGCGTGCAGCCAATATATTGGACTTGGGTGACGACTTGGGTCACACTTTCGAGTGAAGTCTACCACGGGAAGCTTCCGGGTCGTTGCGTGACGTGAGTGGGGCCCACCATGTTTTTGTGTTTAGTACCTTCACACGCCATTATTTAGCGACGCCCTTTCGTCTTCTATTTAGTTGATGTCAGGGATATCAGAAACTTGTGGAACTGGGAGGTTGGGGTGGGCCACCCCCCTCCACCCAAGTTGTCGGGAACGTTTTGCTTGAATGTTAATGGATCGGGTTTGACCTAGATCCGACCCGTATCAAACCCTATAGGATCATGGTTGGTTATAAAAAAATGAAGTCTGATTAAAAACCTAGTAACACTCAAAGCGTTACATTAGTATATGGATCCGGGTATGGTTTGTGAAATTTCATATAAGACCGCGAGTTTTAACCCGAGTGAGTTCCGATCAAGATAACTGATCTTTCAATATAAAAAAATATTATTTTATGGAGTATAGACCAGGTATGTTTCATGTAATCTTTATAGGACCCAGGTATGATTTTTCTTGTAATAGACTCAAAAGGATTTGGGTCTGGACCTAGTACCAGCACCTTAAAAACAGATTCAGGTTGGGACTCACCTGTATCCGACCGTTGATCCCCTTAGATATGATTGGGTTAAGGATGCCAATGAATCGTATTTTATCTGATATTTGACCGAATCCGATTCTGTTTAGTGGCATTTGGTAAGCCAAAACCATATCTGATTATAATAAGATGAGGATATGGTTTTGATTTTTTGCTACTGAATCCGACAAATATTTAAATTTGGTGAATATTTGAATCCGTCAAAATGTAAAAAGGTTTTTCTGGTACGAGTTTTTCAGCATCCGAATCCAACATTTTGCCAATTAGTTGAATATGGTATTGGCCACATCCGATCTGAATAGGAACCGTTTACATCCCTAGATGAGCCATTAATTTCTGGCCAATACTTGTTATTGTTATCCAATTGGCAATGTATGAGCCGAACCTAATGGGACCCTTGGTCAAATAACGCATGGTTTTAATAAAAAAAGTCTATTGATCTGGACTGGATAGGCTTTCGGGTACCGAACCAGGGACAGAATGCGACAAGGTTGCTTGTATCCATGTGGTAAGCGGGTCCTCTGTCACATGGGGCGGCTGGTGTTCTGGTAGGGGTCCGGCTTACCCCAACTTGCCTTTAAAGAAAAAGAAAAAAAAAGGTTGTATGTACAGATGAAGACTGATAAGACATCGGGCTTAACCCAGCCCGATCGAGTAATAAACAGGGCTGGGTTTGGATATGGGTGAAAAGTATCAGGTGTAAAAGTGCCGGGCCCAACCTGGCCTGAGACCGATAAGACTCAGAACAAGCCCAAACCAAACAAGGTGGCATCTGATTTTTGCTGGTCAGTGTTCAGGTTGGGCCTCTCCCGGCTCTAACGTGCATCAGGTCATGCACCAATTACTCCTAGACCTGGTCAGCTGTTACTAGAGGTTGGCATGGACCATGACGGGCTCAGGAATCAGGACTGGGTCGAAGGGCCCAGTGGGATTTTGGGAGAAACCGTACCTTATCAAACCCGACCTAGGTCTTGATCGGTCCTTCACATTTTGATCAGTCCTTGTCCAAAACTTGGGGCCAAGCCCAGCCCAGCCTGGGCTGACCTGACCTGGTGTAGTTCACGATTCCTTCAAGAAAAGTATAGACCATTTATTATTTTATTTTTCTTATTTTTTCAGGATCAGGATTCGAAAGTGACTTGCACTAACTGCTCCTGCTGGACAAGAGCCCGTTGGTAGTATAGACCATTTCTTAATAATAATAGGTCGTGTAAAAGGTGATCAATAGCGATGTCCATGGATTGGATTTAGCTCACAAATTTGACCGAATCAAAGTCCATTTAGGGGGGCGGAAAGTCTTCTTCGGTAAAGCTTTCTGTGGAAAGGGGATCACATTGAAAATGACCCTCTTTCGGAGGAGAAAGAGAGGGGCAGTGTTTGTGGAGCCACGGTGGGGCCCACAGACATGCTGCCGGAAACCCACCCTTGTTTCTGGTGGTGTGCAAAAGTGGAATATACGCCATCCAATTAATAATCAATATTTGGATTTAGTATACAGTTTATATATCCAATTTCAAACCCGAATCTGACAGATAATCCACATTCGGATACGTATGAATAGAAATTAGTGTACATGACTAGTCGGATCTCAATTCCATATTGCATTTTTCTATCCGACTTTGCTGAATCCAATTAGGCGGGACTCGGTAATTCTTACATTCCAACCAAATCCGACCCACTTAACGTCACTATCAAGATGTTTAAAAATGCATCTTTTTTAATGTTAAAATATTAAAAAATAGTTGATTAAAACTAAAAAAATTCCATATCCTCGTTTTTTCCATTTTTTTGACAAAAACTCCCAAACTTTCTAGTCGAACACCAGTCCCTTGTCTTCAAGTCCACAATAACTGTGACATGAAGTATAATAATTCAACGCTTTTAGTTGGATAAGATGTGTTTGACACCTTGGATTCTTCCATGCCTAGTTGGTTTGACTGCAATAATAGCCTACATTTCCACTAGGTACCTTATTCATAATCGATTACTAGCTTTCCCATGTTTGTGTTTCTTTGTGTTAACAAATGATGGAAAAAGTTGTCTCAAGGATTACTTTACCTGAGCAATCAAACGGTGCCTGATGGATAAAAATGTTTAATCAAAAGATACCCATGAGAAAGATAAACTCCTTTTCTATTTAAATGGCATCCGGACGCTGTCCATTATCTAGAGAAGTGGGATAAGTTTGGAAATTGCATCTTGGCACAAAACAATTTTCCCTTATCCTATTTTTGTGGATAAGGGAAAATCAAGTGCAAGTTTGTATATGAAAACACTACGACATTGACCCATGAATTCAACCTTTCTTTTTCATTTAAAAACATGCCACATGTCAACTTGGACCCATGAAAGTTAAAAGAGCATGGCCAACGTTGCACCCCTAGGCCCATGAGTCCCGCAGGACACTCTTTATGTGTCCCACAGTGTTCCACTTCTCTCTTGGGGCAATGGTATCCGAAACACTTTGGGCAAAAACTAAAAAAAATTAAATAGGGAACAAAGTGCTTGGGATAAAAATTCGGCATCTTCAGGACACCTCTATACACGACCAGCAGTGTCCAGTCTGGTCCGTTCTATTGCTACATAGTTTTGTCTAAGCAATCAAATGCACCCCACCAAAGGGGGGGGGGGGGGGCTCCGCTTGTCTGGTAGGAGCAGCTAGTGTACGTGTTGAGATGTTGCAGGTTCAAAACCCAATGGTATAGTTGTATAACTGGTAGGGGGCTTGCCTAACCCCAGCTTGCCTTTCTCAAAATAAAAATAAAAATAAGTGCACCCCCTTAAGTATCGTTTGGATGACACCCAAAAGACGTAAATTGAGTTTTGTGCCCAAACATAGGTTTTGGTGTGTTTGCTAGCATTTGAATTATAGGATGTGTTCGTTTGTAGGACGAAGTGCACCTTGCCCACCGTGAGCCTCATGACATACATCAAATGCGGGATACGGGTGTCCCTATTAAAGGAGATATTATCATGTCCAAGGGACTTTGCACAGAAAAGCGTCCAAGTCTTTTGGACGCCGTTCATCTAGATGATGAATGGCACTGAAAAGTTTTGTGAGACTCATCTAGATGGAGACCTGTCATTTGATGAGTTTTTGGGTGCCGTTCATCTTGGTGATGAATGACATCCGAGGTGCATTGGACACTTTTCTGTCTAAGGTCCCTTAGACCCGATCCTTTCTCCCATTAAAATGGGACACAAGGAGTCCTGCTATGGTGGGAACAACACAATTGCGTCCTGGATGCAGTGGTCCATGACATGTTTTATCATAGTGAACCTGATTAGACCCGGGTCTGGACCCGATACCATACCTGAAAATCTGGTCAAAGTTTGGTTTCACTTGGGTTCGAACCAAACCAGACTCGTTGACACCCGTAAACAAATTGGAAAAGACATATTGGCTTTTCTTAGAAACCTTCCAAACTTTTTGATCCTCAAATGGATCTTCACCTATTTTCAACGTGCAACTCATTATGTGGGACCAGTCTTTCAAATTGACATCCCAATAGGACACAAATGGGCTTCAAAAACTTTGGAAGGGGCAACATAAAGTGTATGCATTGGATTCGGTTATGGGTTTGGCTATACTGTGTCCACAAATAGGATCAGATACTAATAGGGTACCCATACAATGATGTTGGGCAAGTCCTGATCTGAATCCACACGAAATAACCAGGTTTAATACCTGTCCATTGGGTTAAGCACGAATCCAACACCATTCTCGATACAACAGATCACACATCGGTTCTCGAAGCTTTGGGTCGATCTTGGACCCACTCAGGTCACGTGCAATAATGGTGATCAAGTCCCAAACACAACGGAAGAAGAGGATGACAACATGACGCTAGCATCCTTCTTGACCTCCTTAAAATTGAAGTTGGATCGTTAGCCAGACTCAATTAAAGAACGACATGGCTGCACTAAGGAGGGATATACATGATCTGTGAGTGGCTGGCTCAGACCTGGCTCCATGGTAGACACTATGAGCAACAATGAGAACATAGTGGAATGCTTCACAATCTTGAACTTGTAAATTTTAGAAAAAATTTGAAATTTTTACAATCAATCATTTTTTATATCAGCATAAGATTATATTTGAAAAAAAAATCGACAAACCTCGGGCATTTCGCTCCAACAAATTTGGTTTGCATTTTCATACATCTATTCAAAACCACGAAGATTCAAAATAAGGTTTTAAATAGAAAGCATTATTGCAAAAGCCCTTATACAAAATTACAAAAAATATGATCAAAAGCACGTAATAGAGAAAGTCGATTCTTGATATCATCACGTCATTGCACCATTGTCTGCAACATCAGTCTATTCGTCACATGTATCCCATAAAATGAGTTAATAAACTCATGAAAGCCAGTTAGGTTTATCGATATTAGATATCAAAACAAGACTAATATATGCATTATCATATCTTACAACATTCGGTTTCAAGAGAAGCAAAGTGACCATCATAATCTTGTTTAAATAATTAACGACCTTTGGCTACTCATAGGACAAAATATAAAAACAACTGATACCGTCTAGAGGTTTATTATTTCATGTAAATTATAATTTAAATGACTAGTTGAGTCCACTCCAATGAAAACAATTTCAGAGACTGAGATCTACCACCTAGAGGTGGGAACAATCGGAGGATGCAGATAAACTTGTATAGAAGTCAATGAGATCTACCACCTAGAATAATATTTGGTAGCTCAGTCCCCTAACTTCGATGATCGAGAACACCGAACCATTGTCACTTGAGGAGTATAATTGTTAACAACTTATCCATAAGAGTTTGTACTTCCTATCCTCTATCTAGATAGAACTAAAAGATAAATAAGCATGTCAGGTCTTATTTTATCTAACAACCCATTCAATATGCTTTATTATTTTAACCAAATCGAGCATCTTACCTATGAAGGTGATCATGTTCTTTTACGTGTCTGATAGTACTATAACGATAAAAATGATATTGGTTTATCTGAAAAAAGACTAATCACGACATTGAAAATCATAATTTCTTATGCCTTAGGCAGAGAGCATATCTGAATCACTCTTGATGTAGAAAAGGACCTGGGGTACGTATGATCGAAGTCTACATAGTCATAGTATTTGCATTATATTGGTTCAAAGAAAAGACTCAGTTGCAAATGCGTGATTCATGCCAATTTCAACTTATTTTAAAGTTTGAATCAAGTCAGAAAGGTGTTCGACAAATATTTCAACGCTAAGGAATTATCTGATAAGCATGAATGTGACAACCTTGATGCATATGAGTATAAGAGCCTTATTTTATTCATGAGATAAGTGGACGCTGAATATCACGAATATGCAAACATAAAATACTTGTTTTATTTTTTGAGACATCGGAGCAACTTGAAATCTTGCATGAAGATTCTTTTAAAATTGAGTTACAGCAAGAATGCGTAAATTTGTGTTTTTAAATATATACTAACATAATTTAAAGTAAACAAGAGTACACAAAACTGCATACTCTAAATAAATGCACGTGTAATTGAAAATAAAGTAAGAATACACAAAAATATGTCCTCTTTATAAGAGATATATATAGTAAAACAAAAGCATGCGCACGTAACAGTACGATGACAAAATAATTAACGTAAAACATGGCCCAATGTATTTGCTGACATCATTAATCCTTCACAATGAGCTTTTATTAAAAGCAGGACAATGCAAGATTGTGTGGTGCTCGCTTCAGAGGCAATTAACATCTCAGATTTGCGTAAGCCTTACTTTATGCTTCGTATGGATATTAGCAAAGGCTTCGATTCTATCTCGTGGAATTTCCTCATGTAATTGCTGATTAACTTGGGCTTTGGGGAGCATTGATGCTCATAGGTAAAAGAGCTTGTGCAAACAACGTCTGCTTCAGTTAGTCTAAATAATGATTAGGGTCCAACTTTTGACCTGCACCGAGGCCTTAGGCAGTGCTGCCCGCTATCCCCACTTCTTTTCGACGAAGGCCTTGCAACTATGCTTTGTCCAGCAGTGTCCATCAGCTTGGCGAACCAGGTGGCTTTTTTTTATTTAGACTTTTCCTTCAATTCTCTGACGATTTCATTGTATTCGGGGAAACATCCATTCAGCAAAAGACTAGGCTACTTTGCATTTTTAAGACTTTTAGTCTCTTTTCGGATCTTCATATTAATGAAGCTAAGTGTGAGATCTTTGTCTTCAATGTTGGCCCATCTATTTATGTTGTTGCAGGTGTCGTCTTGGCCAGTTGCCGATTACATGCATTGGTTTACCACTTCCTAGTAAGTTGGTGCACACCACACTACGGTCTCCCGTGATTGATCGAGTGGAACACCAATTATATGAATGTGGCCAATGATGAGTTGTGGAGCCTGATTTCGAGTTTTTGCCCTTACAAAAAGGAGGGTTTGAGGGCTCTCCTCGGTACGGGTCCCGCTACGCGTTCAGCGGACGAGGTCAGGGGCTGCCCTTGGCGGGGGTCTTAGGGTGGCAGTGCCCCTCAGAAGAATTTTTTCCTGTGCTTATGTTTGAGACCCGGTTTCTTATGGATAAAACCCAATTTGTTTAGGTTTAGGGTTGTCGCCCTTGCCTTGTATAATTTTTTTTTTCTTTTGTATCTGTCGAGAAAGAACAATAAAGTTTTTCTTCTAGGCGGCCGTGGTTTTTTACTTCCTCTCGGATTTGAAGGAAACTTTTTCTACGTAAATCTGTGTGTTCTTGCTGTGTTTTGTTTTCTTAGGTTGTTTCTTGCTCGTGGTTTTCGTAACAGCCAAGACAATGATTCTTTGTTTCTCTTTTGTAACAGCCAAGACAATGCTCCATCCCTTATCAAGGACAGAAGTCTTTAGCATGTTGCACTTTCAGTTTTGCATCCTTGACATTTTTTTGCCATGCATATATTCCCTTAAACATTAGGCTTGTGTACGTGAATTTCACAGAATACATTTGGGCAATATGTACTGTAGGCTGTCAACAGCAGGGGGCCATGTGAATCCTGATCCAACTGCCCCTTTGGGTTGAGCACACCTGGCTAGCAAGGAGTGTGAAAAAACTCAAGATGGACACCGGATCAAACCCCATTGCTTCCAGGATGTACCCCACCACTTTCTCAGTGGGGGTTGGTGGCCCATGTCCCTAGGAAGGTTCCGCATCATAAAAAAGAAAAAAAAATCCTGATCCAACCAGCATGTAGATCAACTGGATCCTAATCTAGCTCCAAGTCCAACTTCTGCAGAGAGACAGTGAAAATCAGCTCAACTTAATGGGATGTTTTCAAAGATAGTTTATACATAGAACTGGGTGGAAAATTGAGAGGGCACTTGTATTCTGTGCACCTATGGTTTTTAGGCATACTGCTGTTAAGCATGCAAGGTGCCTGGCCTAAGAGAAGAAGTGGAATTGCTCTACTGCATTGTATGCTGAATACCACCAGATTGACACGAAGAAACAATAAAGACTTAACATTTGGTGATGGCCATTAAATAACTGAACTGATGTAGGGGAACTGTGATTCCTTAGCAATAGACAATATCTCATCATGAGAACCCAATTCAAAAAGCTAATGGGTCCATTAACTTTGCTCAAATAAGGAGCAACTCAATTGAAATGATAGAAATGAAATAGGGAAAGAAACAGTAGAGAGATATCTTGCACTGACAGGCACATGAGTGACCCGGTTTGACACCATTAGTGGGCCACATAATGAGGTGTTAGTGCGGGGGGAGTTACGTTAAGTAACTTAACTGCTTCTTCCCCCATTAGATAAGGTGGTAGGCTGCCATGAGAATGATGAGAGATTCATAGCTGTATGCCTACCCAAATTCTACATTCAGTTTAAGTGGTATAGGTCTTGCTCACCATCTACCTTAGGTCTGGGCTCATCGTGGGCATCGATCAGCTGAGGAGAATGTCGAACACCTGCACTCGCACGCCAAGGCATCTTCAAGTACGTTTCTGTGTTTGATATTGCAGGAAACACCAACATTGGGTTATGGGCTCACGGCACGCATTTTTGCTGTGCATGAGTGCGAGTTGGCCTTTTGACATTTTTTCTGGATTCAGGCCACTCTCCGGTACCGCTGACCGCATGTCGCCGTGGGGCGAACTAAGTCACCGGTTTTTCGACAATCTATCACCGTGAGGCGACTGCTAAAGACTGATACTGTCGTCGTGAAGCAAAAGTATTTTCCGGCAGCCCGTCATCGTGGGGCAACATGGCTCGTTGGTATTCGGCAAACGGATGCCGGTAGGTGGCGCTTGATGTTTTCTTTGACAAAAAAAAAATTCTGCCGATTGTTTGTCGCCCGGATGACATATGAAAGCTAGTGGTCGCCGACGATTTCGCTGGTGCCACTTAATGCAGGTAGCAACAACAGACTGGTGTTGTCGGTCGCTGTGGGGCGACAACATTTTCCGGCATCACATCCACAAAAAAATACAGTGGATCGCTTTTTACCTGCGTCGTCAGGTTGCAGGATGGTCTGCCGGTGTCGGGGTTGCCACAAGATGTCGCTAGGCGGGGGGGGGGGGGGGGGAGAGAGCTTTCATCGTCCGGCGACATGCGGCATCCAAAATCCCCCTTTTCTCTGTACCTGTGGCCGTCAGGCTGCAAGGGGTTTCGCCAGAAAGAGGGGTGTAGGCAGTTGTTAGCCGTTGCCCTCGCTGGAATCGCTGGATCTGCCGGGGTCGCCGCCTCGCCGGCTGCATGGGTCTGAAAACCCCCTTCTTTGCTTCTTCAGCCATGGGGTCTGCCGATGGATCTGCCATCGTCGGGGAGCGGAGGGCTCAGGCGACATGGGTCGTCGGTAGTCACTGTGGGTCGCCGGTAGGCGACATGGGTCGCTGACAGAGGTAGGCGACGCGAGTCGCCGTTGTGGATGAACGTGTGTGTCGGTTTCTCAGAAATCAAACACACATTTTTAGGTTTTTCTTAAAAGGGTAACCCGGGTCGTATCAGGTATTTCAACCCGGTGGAGGCCCGATCCGAACCACTTGGATCCGGTCTGCAGTTTTGTCCCAGGACTGAACCCGGACCCATAAGGCATCCGGGTTTGATCCTGTGGAACCGGACCCATTTAGTATCGGGTACGGGTCTGGGTCAGAACCAAATTTTTGGATCAAACTTAGGATCCGATCCCATAGTTGGATCCGGATCCATTTGGGGTCCAGATCAGTGTTCAGATCTGACCCAATTGAATCAAAATCTGACCCATTTGGTTTTGGGTTTGGTCAGATTAGATTTGGTTGAACCGGGTTAAGATCCAAAACTATTTGGATCGGGTTATAATCCGGACCCATCAGGTATTTAGGCCTGGATTTAATCCGGATGACTCAGATCCAGTTTTGGATCTGGTCCAACCCAAATCATATTTGGATCTGGTCCGACCTGGATCCTCTTTGGATCTGATCAGACCCGGGTCCTATTTGGATTTAGATACTATTTATACTTGAATTGGATCAAGGACTGATACGACCCTTTCTGGGATCAATTCAGAGCCATTTTTGACCAGTTCCTTTCGGTTTTACACTAGTTTCGAGATATAGAGACCTATTTTTCATAATTTCATGAAGATATAGGGATTTTCTCATTCAGTTATAGGGTTTTATGAACTTTTGTTCCTACTTGGTACTAGTTTATAAGATTTAGAACCGGTTTGGACCCTTAAATGATCGGTTTGGGGCTGTTTCAGATTAGTTCAAGGTATTTTCAGACTGATTTTTGCTTGAGGACCCCGAATTTTACCTATATGAGCATGCATTTGTTATTTTCATGCTTTATAAAGTATTTATTGTATAGAAAGCATGACTTATGCATATTAATTCATGTGTTTTATGTTGGTTAAGTCATGCATGCTGGTTTTAAGCATGAATTATGACTAAATTTATGACAATTAGTTTATGCATATTAGTTGAAGCATGAACTTGTACTTTGTCATGAATATACATGCATTAAAATGTGTGCATGAGCATGCTCCATAATATAAATATATTTTCGGTAAAAGATCTTGATTGACCAATTCATGTAATCACCAAAGTGATATGAGTTGTGTTGATTAAGGATTTTTTAGACCGTATTAAGTTTCGTTATTGTGATTATGTGTAAATTTATGAAACATCGATTCTACCCAAAGGTAGGTCGTCGTGTTTCAAATTCATACAGGGTGTTATAGTAGATGTGTATTCCAGCCCATGAAGCATGTTCATACTCAAATGTGAAGTGTTGAATTGTCTATGGCTACATAATTTGCTACTTTCACCAACTGAAGTCAATTCTTTGTGAATTGAAGAGACGAAGCAACTATGAGTATTGTCGTTTCCACTAAAGTGGAATGATAATGACTCAACTATGCTTATCTCAGAAAATATGAAAATAAAGGGTTTCACTTTTACCTTTTTAATATAAATCTCGTATAAAACGATTTATATTCTACTCATACGGAGAATAGAACAACCGTTTTGAAGGCTGTCTATGAAAAGTGAGAGCGCTTAAAATGATATCCATGAGAAGTGAGAGTATTCGAATATTCTTAGCATGCTGCTTTTTGCAGAATATTGAAGTGTCATCTCTCACTGCAGGACAATGAAAGAATTTCTGAAATTTATTGGGATAGAAATTATTGATTTTATACGAGATTTTATCTCAGACCATTTGGATAAGAAACTTCATTATGAATCTTAGTATAGTGGATTCTATTGATAGACCACTAAACATCTTTTGTGATAATGAAGCAGTCATATCCTTTTCAAATAACAACAAACGCTCAACATCGTGTCGACACATGGAGTTAAAATACTTTGTTGTTAAAGAAAAAACTGAGAATCATCTGATATGTATTGATACAATTGAGACGAAGAAGATGATTGCAAATCCCCTTATTAAAGGGCTAGCTTCAGGATTGTATTCCCAACATGTAAAGAGGATGGGTCTTTTTTATTCATTCTTATGTATAACAATACATTATGTGATCACATTTGTATATATAAATTTGATTCTCTATAACTTTTGTATATTATTGATTTTGCATAAAAAATCTCTCATATGGGTTAAAGAGAATAGCAAAATAACAATATTAAAGGACCAATAGAATAAGTTAGAAACCAACCTATTCATAAGGGTATTTTTCAACATGCTAAAGCACTGAAGGTGAATTGTAGTGTAATACATGAAAATATGATATTTCATAAAAGAGTGTTCATCTCCATGACTTATATGATTCATTCTTGTGATAAAAAGTAGCATGTGAACCCACATGAAGAATTAAATCGAGATACATATATAAATCTCGATTTAGTACACTTTTGGTGTCAATAGGTCAAGTGAAAGAATGTTGAACATAACATATCTGAGTTCAACCCATTGAGTGACCCGATTTGACACCATTAGTGGGCCACATAATGGGGTGTTAGTGGGTGAGAGTTACGTGAATGTGGATAGGCCACATTCATGTAATTGCTTCTTCCCCCCATTATATAAGAGGGTAGGCTGTCATGAAAATGATGAGAGATTCATAACTGTAGGCCTACCCAAATTTCACATTCAGTTTAAGTGGTATAGGTCTTGCTCACTGTCGAGCTTAGGCTTGGACTCATCGTGGGTGTTGAACAGCTAAGGAGAACGCCGAACACCCACACTCGCACACCATGGTGTCTTCATGTACGCTTTTGTATTTGATATTGCAGGAAACACCATCACTTATCACGTTGAAAAATGCAAACCGATATCAGTGAAAGAGAAATAAAATGATGCAGGGCAATAGACAGAAGTTTAAGGACCTTCTCAAGCGGAGAATCCAGCAAATTTTTTCCCTAAGAGTAGTGGTCTGAACTAGTCAAGGAGATATTGCACTGAAAGTCAGTGTGAACGACAGCTAATGATCAACCAAATGATTAAAGTACCAATGTGTGTGCACAAGAAACATAACATATATATAACTTGTAAAGTATAGAGAAGTCAGGATCTGGCCAAATCACCAACTTGACCCGGACAGATCACAAGTCACAGGTCATTGGGCTTTAAAACACTGGAACAAGAAGGGGACTAACAGGGTCTGGACGTCACAAAATCAACTACGTCAAAATTGTACTACATAAAATTGAACAGAACTATAACGGCATTGGTCATTGTAGTACAGAAAATTCCATCAAATCTTAACCTCTACATCCACCCCAGCGGGAAGGTCCAGCTGCATCAAAGAATCGATGGTTTGGGCAGTTGGATAAAGGATGTCGATGAGACGCTGATGTGTCCGGATCTCAAAATGAAAACGTGCATCCTTGTTTACATGAGGAGATTTAAGCACACAGTGAATTCGCTTCTTGGTAGGCAGAGGCACAGGACCCGTGGTCTTTGCATTAGTAGTCCTAGCAGCATCCATTATCTGTTTGCAGGAGTCCTCAATCAAGGGTACCCAATAAGATCTCAGCTTGATTCTTATCTTTTGCTTTGGCGCCATCTAACCACAAAATTGAAGCCCTTAAAAGTTTAGCAGAACAGAGATGCTCATCAAAAGCCAACTGCAACTAGACTGGAACAGTAACTACTAACTACAATTTATTGACAAATTCTGACTGTTGCATGACCATCTGCTGTCATCATATGCACCTGTAGAGTGATTTAGGTGTTGCCAAGCTGCATTTATAGTTGCAACCCACTAAATTCGGTTGGCTTGGATGGATAGAGAGATAGAAATCCCCCTCAAAGCAACTAGTAGCTACCGCAAAACACAGCCAAAAATGTGCCTTAAAACAATATTTTCCTATGAACTTAAAGAGACAAATAGAAACAAGGAGAAACTAACATAAAGAGGAAGGCCAAAGACTTCATGAAAATTTTCTACAATAAGAAACATAAAGGAGAACCGGAAGAAATAAAATACATATGAACAATATTGATCATGCTTGATATGATTGCAGGAACTACCACTAGCAACATGAACAGAATCCCCATTTGATGGGGCAGATAAAAAGTAGATAACAGTAACTTACAAAAACCAATTTAACCAACCAATCTTGGAGTAAATGCTGTACCTCTATATTTAGCTTCCCTAGAAGAAAGAGGAATATGCACCATGCTTTCTTTTTCTTTAAGGCCAGAAGATAACTTTTTGCCTCTTACAATACCAAAAAATGAATTTCCAAGAATATTCAAAAGCAAATAATTTGAATTTCTGAATCAGCGTCCTGACCAAGTAATATGAACCATAACCACAGATATAATGAAAACATCAGCTATATAAATCTTTTCTTTTGAAATAATTTAAAAGTAAAATATCATGATATTTTCAAAAAAAAAATTTAGGGATATTAATTGCAATAATATCACAATAATATTGTGACATTTTCAGTTACTTTTACTTTTTTTATTTCTCTTTTATATCTTAAATATGTTTTTCTTCTTTATTGTATTTATTTCTTTTATTATATTTTATACATGTCTAATTTAGAATTTAAACATATTATTTTCTTACTTATTTCTGCTATTTTGTATATTTTTGAAATTTTTAAAGTGCTGAGATTTTTCCAAGAGTTATCAACTAAACCTATATTATCATGAGATTTGCCTTGCAGAGATAAAATCAAGGCCAGTATTTGTGACTATGATACGAAATAGTAAAAGATCTCATCTGTAATTGGACTAAAAATTATAAGGAGAGCTTCAGTAGCTGCAGTTGGTAACAAGACGAAAAAAGAGGCCCAGCCAAAAGATACTAGTTACTTCAGTCCCCTATAGCTCCTATATTTTAAGAGAAGAACAGAGCATATATCCAAAAAACAAGTCATCCTACTATGGTGAGAACAGGTTAGCACATGACCACTTCCCCCTTTTGAGTCTGTGGTTTGAAAGTGCAGTGGCTTATGGATCAGTCATCTTACTCAGATCATGGAGATCATTAGAAGGTACAAGTGATTGGATCTTTTTATTGGTCTCTCTATTGTGAAAACCTGGTAGAGAAGGAAGGATTAGAGTGCGTTCGTCAAGAATACAACGTCCAAGACTCTTTTCAGCTGTACTGCAAATAATTCACGCTGGGTTTATATGATCAGATCTTATCTTGCTTACTGGGCTCATATGGCCGGAGAGTTCCTCATCATTTTTGCTGTTATATTCAGTTTAAGTGTAGATTTGTTTTTTTAATTCCAGATTTTTTTATTACTCCCACTTATTGGAGAATATCCAATCTGGAAGAACAACCTCCAGAATTTTATGCTTCTCTTCATTATTCTTGATGGTTGCATTTGAAGATAACAAATCAAGGGGCACAATCCCCAGCCTGCTTTTCAGCAGCTTAAGATAAATGGCATATCATGTGCACAAGGGTAACTGACAGAAATCTAGCCATCCCTCGTGGTACACAATGGATGTTACACATCAGCCACAGTGACAAACACTCTGAGACAGTGCCATGAAAAGTAAACTTGAAAAAAGTGCCAAGAACAGAGAATAGTCCTGCTCTCAAAATTAAGCACTTAATCAAGCAGCACACACACTCGATCAAGAAGGAATAAGGGTACTCCACAGAATGGCAATAGAAGCTCACTTTCCAATTCCCCAACACAAACACTACCACAAATGGACCATGAATTGTAAATGCTCCTAAATGTAAAACAAGTTCTTAATTATGTCTTACTCTTGCAGCAGGCAATCCCCTTAAAAAATTTCCTCTTCATTCTTTTGACAGGGAACAAGGAAGATTATTTTGCTCAGAACAATGACATAGAAACATGATGAATCCCTCACCTTGCTCAAGGACAACTTGAAAATTAAAAAATGAACCACACAAAGTTAAGAATAAAAGGAAATCCTACCCTCAAAGTACTCATGCTATTCACCAGCAACAAAAACCAACTAAAGACATGTGATCCAGGATATCGTGTCACTGGATGTTTGAAATTGACACAAGTAAACAAAAAGAGGAACCCCAGCAGCTACTGACCCAAATTAGCAAACAGTTTACTTTAATTGAGTTAGAAATTGTAGTGATAGGCCTAAACAACTTAGCCACATATATACATGAAAAGTACTCATCCACCTTACAAGGAGACACGGCTAACCATTGACTCTATTTATTATTATGGTAAATCAGTGTATCAAGGTGTCAATCTGAGATCTTATTTCGGTTTGATACGTCCACCTATGAGACTAACCTTTGGCTTTCGTCTCGGTTGCTCCAAGCAGAAATGCTGGGCAGCGTGAAAAGGGAGTAAACTCGATCAGATACAACCACAGCTACCAACGGAAGCCTGGTCTTGACTCTTCTGTGTGGTATTCACTCTTGTTCATAAAGTTCATAAATTCACAATTGATCCAGATATCTGTCGTTTATCTGGACAAAGATCTAACATGCCACAGACAAAAGGTAATGATCGATAGAACAATGATTCACGAGATCATCTCAATCAAGAACCAGAAATATTTAATAATTGTACCAATATTTTAGAGGACTAGAAAATGTAGCTTTACCAAGATGAAGATGCCTACTGAACAACGCTGGATATAAATTATCGTTCAGTTACAGTGTAAGATTACCAAGACTGTGAATTTCCTTTCAACAGTACAGCCAATCCCAATTACAGATTGAAAGCTAAAACTAGGAAACACTTGGAAATAACTTATGTGTATTGTCCACCGCTATGCTTTTCATGAATCAGCAGTTTGGTCGAATACAAGATTATGATGAACCCAGAGTTCAGAGGTGGCAAACTCTTTCGTAACGCATAAGTGATTATATTCAAACAACGCCGTTGAAGAAACAAAAGAAACATCCCTCAACTTCATTCATTAAAGAAATAAAGTTTTCTACTTCATAAATCCTAGCTCAAGTTCCACATAAATGAAAAAGTTCTATTAAACAAATGCGTCTTCTTAATCATCCACTCGTTCATTCCAACATATTAAACATAAAGTAGCTTAATTTACGTTTGCGATTCGAAACTTCACCAATTCATATGTTGAACACAAAAAAATTGAGTGCAAATTACATGACAATGCAGATCAAAGCAAGAATATGATTCATAAATTCCGAAAAATCAACTTACCCACAAAAAATGGAAAAGAGAGGAAAGCAAAGAGGACAAGGAGAAATACCTTTTCAACATCTTCACTCAGTGCTAGTGGAGACACGCCAGGACCATCAGCCCCAACCTGTCAAAAAAGCTCAACGGAAACAAAGATTAGCAAGAAACCAACAAAGGGATTTCTCCAAACAAAGAAAAACACACCTCCAAAACAGCGGATTCAGGTCCCATTTCCGCTTCGGGAAGAGAGTTTATGGCATTTTCGTCATCAACGAGGCCAGAAGCGGCACGCACCCTATGAGAATGGCGCAAGGGGGGAGAAAGGGAGCGCAAAGAGAGGGTGGTGGCCTTGAATGGGTATTTTGAAGATATGGGGAGGACGCATATCGATTTGGGGTTGGTTAAATCGGAGGAATTGCAGAGAGGAAGTGAGGAAACGCCACCAAGAATGGAGGAAGCCATTGCCGTTCTGTGTTTCTGGTGAGCACACCCTCGGAGACCAGAGTTATCCAACCAAACTTCAAGCGAGTGTTATAGAGTTTGTGTGCAAACGGATCGGGTGAGATCCGTGTCATGCTAGATCCGAATCTCAGATCCAAACATCAGGTCCGAATTTGTTCCTGATCCGAATCATGTGACGGTTGAAACCCGATCCGAATTTTATGTGGTAATACTGGATCCGGTAGAAAAAAGTGATAAAAAACAAACTTTTTACATGTAAAGATGGCAACCAGATTGGGTTTTCATCTTGAATTTGAATTAGATTAAAGCTAAAAAATTGCTTGGAATTCCGTTTGAAACCGAAAATAATATTAAGCGAATCTGAATCTGATCCGAATGCATGTTTGTGTTGTATTTGAAGGATTTAAATTGGGAATAACATGTTGGATTCAGCTTCATTGTCCAACGGTCTGATTCATTTGCACCTCACTCGAATGAAGAAGCGAGCAAGATGAATAGATCTAACTATCATAAATGCGGGTAGGGCTGTCAACGGGTAGGTACCCGACCCATTAGAATATATCTGAACTCGCCCAAATAACAAATCACTGGGTTCGTTTTTTGTTGGGTCATGAAAATGGATTCCCAAGCCCGGACCAATATAATTTTAGATATTTTTTTAATGAAAAATACATATAAAATACTCGGGCCAAGTCGAGGTACTAGGCAAAAAAGTTGGGTCGGGTCGGGTACCCAAAAAAAATCATGACCCAAATCCAACCCCTATATTGCTGGGATTGAGTTCCTACTATTGGAAGTTGGAAGTCATAGTCATAGGGAGTCCTGTTGACCGAATATGGGTTCACAGCATAAGCTACGAAGACACGGTTAAATTTCTGTTAACATTCGCATACAAGTAGACACGACGGCGGAGCAAAGTTGGAGTATCCCTGTGAGTGAGAAATTAGGGCACGAGTGCAACCAATATTTTCTCTCTCCAAACAGGCTCCCTTTGTTTTGCAAGGTTTTCCGCTTTTCAAGGTTGCTATGCCCTAGCTTGCGATTGTACGTCCCAGATCGTTCCGACCCACCGGGAGAACGCAGATCGGAAGTCGTCCGGATCCCCGGTTCTTACCTCCATGGGCCGATCGCGAGGGGTCCCCAATTCCGGAGACGAAGATCCACACCAAAGGTGAGTTTTCCGTCGCCGCTGGTCCTTCTCGATCCGCCAATTTCGTGCAAGATTCTCTGTACGATATGTTCGTTCTCCGTTTCTCATGAAGATTTTCAGGTTCATATGCACGAAATTGAGTCGAAGTGCGATTGTTTTTGTGATGTTCGGATGACCCATTTGTTTAATTTCTGTGTATGTGCTTGCTTGGTTGATAGGGGTGTGGCAGCATTTCGTGATTAAATAGTATGCGAGAATCTTGACTTGTTTTTACGGAGTTTTGCAGTTACAAAATTGTATATTTACGTGTTGAATTATTCACGTGCCAATGAGTAGGCGTCGTGCTCGCTTAGTGATATTGATGAATTAAGAAGGTATTGGTTTTCGGATGGGATGTATTCTCCATTTTAGTGTTTGGAAAGTAGTAGAAGATCAAACGAAGAATCAAAGAGAATTCACGCAGTTATTAGGCTTAAGAGTCAAGATCATGATTGGCCGTGTGCTGGCCGGGAGGGTAAGGTATTCAGCCCATAATTTATGATCTTCATCTACAGTGGCGTCAATTTTGGTGTGGGTGGGTGGGGGTGCATGCCTGTGTGCGTGCGTGTATATATGTGCCTATTTGGTGTGTGTGTTTGCTGGGTACGCACATGTATGCATATGTGCACGTGTATTTGCATGTGTATGTGTGCATACTTATGTGGTGTGTGTGTGTGTGTGTGTGTGTGTGAGAGAGAGAGAGAGAGAGAGAGAGAGAGAGAGAGAGAGAGAGAGAGAGAGAGAGAGAGAGAGAGAGAGAGAGAGAGAGAGGTATGAACAAAGTTACGTGAAGTGCATATGGAAAGTACACTTACAATGTGTTTTTTCACAAATCTGTCCCCACAGATGTGTTTGACATGATCCATTTACTAGAAATCACACTTGGATCATGTTTTCTCAAAGAAAAGTGGGGTTTTTTGAACCTTGAATATTTATGAAAGTTTTGGATTATTTTCAAACCCTATGAAAACTTGTTGATGTGTCAGAATTGGGCAATCCAAGTGTCAATTTCTATAAAATCAAGCGCGTGAATCACATTTGTACGGACACATTAAAAAAGGACAAAACCCACAAAAAATCTCCATTCACATGTAGTTTACACCTAATATATAAATATATATAGTATGTACGTATGTACGTATGTACCTGTGTATGTATGTATGTGTGTGTGTAGTTTTGCTTGGATGCCCCTGATAATGGACCAACCTTTGGTTGGCGCATCTCATGAATTGAATGTATGGGTTGATGTTGTTTGTATGTTATTGCATGAATTTAACATGGACAGCAGAAAATTTACAGTGCTGCAACTATATCAAGATTTGTATGTGATTAACCATGTATTAGCTGGCATACTCATAGCTTTGACAAGCAAATACAATCTGGATATATGTGAATGATTCTCACATATGAAATTTTACTAAATTGAAGTTGAGCTTTATGTAGAAGATGGAGATGGAAATATAATGTTCACTCGTTTACGTAGAAGAACTCAAAATGAGGGGCAATAACATTTACGTGATTGAGTTAATATATTGTTGTGAAATATTTTTTAAGAGAGATTGGTGTAATAAAAAAAAATGGAACTATGAAATGTTATAAGACGTTTATGGAAAAGATGAATGAACAAGAGGAGAAACAGATGACTTGCTTGAGCCAACATATGCGTGACTGTTTGGCTTATGAATCTTCTGTACTTTTGTACTGTTTTATAGATTTTGTACTCAAGATATTCTCCAAAATGAATTTCTGGGGATCTTGAAGAAGGGAAAATTTTTCAATTCATAAGATATTATGGTATTCATACAGGAAATATTTTTTAGCAGTGAATTGGTGTTTTGCATGATAACTTCACATGGTTTGCTTGTAGTGATGCGTATATATGTGCCTCTCTTAGAGTATATGCTTTCTGAATCAACTTAGGGTTTATCAACCCAATGTGCTTAGCTTAAATTTTCTTTCTTTTCTTCCAATTTAAAAAATCTTTCTTATTTACTTCAATTTTTTGATGCTCTATGATTTGCAGATCAAAGAGAAGAAGGGTCACTCCCAGTGGAGAGAACTTAGAGAATAATAATACAGGTACACACATCTTAAGCTTGGTTCCTTCTTACTTTGAGGTGTCTGTCAGAGCATTATTTGTGCAGATCCTCTATCTTCTTGATATGTAAGACTAGAGTTTTTGGACATAGCTGATGTAAATTAAATTTTGTAGTGCTGTGTATAGTATACAAGGTACAATTTGTCCGAAAAAGATAACGGAAAATGGAGGAAAATTTTGCTGCAGAAAAAATGGGGATCATTTGATTGTTGTAAAATTTTGGGAGATTGTGCTGACATAACTGAAAATTGAGCTGGATTGTGGTGTTGGTCTTCCCAATGGAAAGTTCTGATCCAGCTAATGTACATTTTGTATTAACATTGACAATCCTCAGGGGTCATAGATGCTCATTGCTGAAGCTTAGGATTGCTAAATGGGATACATGAAGTAAAACTGATTTATAAAAATTGTACAACTTTTTGTTTTGTGTGAAAGCTTATTCTTCAAATCGTATTAAGGCTATTCATACAAGTTGAATGAATAGAATGAAACTGAGAACCATCACAAACAATTTACGCACATGGATCTGAACTTCACTGATACGTAAGAAGGTAGGCGTTGCATCCATTGAAAATAAGATGAGAGAAAATCGTTTACGGTGGTTTGGACATATTCAGCGAAGGCCTAATGATGCTCCAGTTAGAAGGATGGACAAATGGAAAAATATATTAGTCAAAAGAGGTCGAGGTAGGCCTAAGAAGACTTGGATGGAGATGATAGGAAAGGATATGAATGCTTTGAACCTCACCGAGGACATGGCATTGGATAGAAATGATTGGAGGAGAAGGATTCATGTGGAGGACCCATAATGATTTTCTTTTTTGGTTCATATCGCCGACCCCAATTGTTTTGGGATGAAGGCGTAGTTGTTGTTGTTGGATCTGAACTTCACTATGCAGCTATTGGAACACATGGCAAATTGGCAAGATTGTTGTATCTCAATAAATAAAATTGTATTTAATCAGTTACGTTTTAATTTTTAAATATAGATCCTCTCAAGTAGCCAAATTACTATATGAAATTTTAGCATTCTGGATAATTATAAATTATAGAAAGTAATTTATGTCATACAATTTGTTTCAACCCTTTTGTGCATGTATAAATTTTTTTGTTTGGGGATCCTCTGTTGTTATGTTTAGCACTTGTTGACTAATTCATGCTCTATAATCTGACTCTAAAGGTTTCAAGAAATTGATTTATTTTCTTGTTGATCTTCGAAATTCCTTTTCACGTTCTCCTAATATCTTTTTTTTTAATGTAATAGGAACAGCTGACGGAAAGCGTGCATTGTATCACTGCAATTATTGCAATAAAGACATATCAGGAAAGATTCGCATTAAATGCACAAAATGTCCTGATTTTGACCTGTGTGTGGAATGCTTCTCTGTAGGAGCTGAAGTTACACCTCACAAAAGCAATCACCCTTACAGGGTTATGGTTGGTACCATATATAATGAGTTACTGATTATTTTATCATTCATTTATCCTTTGATGTTGTTCCGGGATCTTTTCCTGGATGGAAGTGTAAATTGTCTTTTACATACTTTCGGAAGTGCTACATTACAATCTTGTTACTTTCTACTGCACTAGCATGTGAATACTGGGTCTAGCCATGTTTGAAGTGGACATATTAGAGCCTGATGGCTGTGAAGACTCAGGTTCAATCCCAGTCCAGCCTGCTTAACATCTGAAGATGAGTTTAATCTGAGTAGGGCTAAAACCTGACCCTCCAACTTGGTTAAACTACGTGTTGAATGGATTTTGTTAGGAGCCCAACCCACTAAAATTATGAAAACAGAATCATATATTGAAAATAAAGTAATGAGGACTATCTGCATCCTACCTTGAAATCCAAACCTTGGCCTTATTAGCTATTAGGCTTGGGTTTTCCCAGTATAATCAGGCTTGGCCTAAATTTGAGGCTCAACTCTGGGCTGTGCCAGGCTGCTTGCAAGTTTATGCAGCTTGATTTCTTGTAATGAAACAAGATCTTTCCCTCTCTCCAATGTATGTATGTTCTCGTCATGTGTGCATGCATATGTTTTCTTGTGAGGAAGTTGCTTGTAATTGATTCAGAAGGATTATTGTAGATGACTTAGTCACTCCCCTACCTAGCGTTTATGCACTGCTTTGTTTTTCTTAAACAGGATAATTTGTCTTTCCCATTAATCTATCCGGATTGGAATGCAGATGAAGAGATATTACTACTGGAGGTACATCCCAAATATTTCACTCAATGGTTGCTTTGCAAGCTGTTTGAGAATTGGTCTCTGTTTCTTTGACTTTATTATATCTTCTTTATTGTAGTTAACGGAAAGCTGCATGGACTTGCAAACTTAATTGTTTGGTAACTAACAGGGAATTGAAATGTATGGATTGGGGAACTGGGCAGAAGTTGCTGAACATGTTGGTACAAAGACCAAGGCACAGTGTATTGATCACTACAATACAGCATACATGAAATCTCCATGTTTTCCTCTCCCGGTAATTTACTTTTTTAATAGCATTTTCTGGTGATGCAGGATACTCAACCTCTTTCCTTCCATACATTTTCTACTAGGTTAAGTTGACACCGTTGTTTATTATATAGGACATGTCACATGTTGTTGGAAAGAATAGGAAGGAGCTTCTTGCTATGGCTAAAGGACATGGTGATGACAAGAAAGGTTTGCTGCAGTCGCCTCAATGATTCTTGTGATTGTTAAATTTTTCATTATTGTTCTTATTTAATACACAGTTTTGATAGTCAACTAAGCACATTTTATTAAGCCCATTTTATTAAGCCCATTTTTTAATTTTAGACATAAATTGAGCAACCAGATTGCCCAAGGCGTGGGTAGGATAAATTGTTCCATTTATTAACACAACAAAATGTCATGATTCTTCTAATGAAAAGCTAGAAACCTAAAAGCCTAGACATTCATTTGCTACTTAATTATAACTCAATGCCGCATATTTTGATTTGGCTATCTTTGCTAATGCAAGTCACACTCTGTTGCAGGATTTTCATTGCCTGTTGAGATCACAACCAAGGAATCTCCATTCTCTCCACCAACAGTCAAGTACTATGTGCCTACATTACTGAGTCCTTTTATATTTATATGCTTCAGTATCAATATTGGGATTTTCTCCTTGCTGACTGTTATGAATTTGCCTGTCAAGGAGTGAAGATTCTGGTAAAGAAGCTCATTCTGGGCGTTTGCCATCTAGTCTAGGTATGTGGTAATTTACTTGAAGAAAATGATTTGCTGAAGATATTTGGATTGTTCAACCCCCATGCTGATGCTGTTTTCTTGTGTCAGATGTAGATCCTGTAGAGGCCAAGATAAGTGGTACTAGTTATAACAACACAAATGCAACATCTGTTGGTGCTGGTAAGAAAGCGTCAAGCATGTCTCAGGTGAAGGATGCTGATGGGATCAAAATTGAAGGCCTGATGTCATCTGAAGGTATGCTGAAATGCCTTTTTTTAATGTAAATATTGAAGTTAAAGTGGATCTGCATCTTAATATATGTGAGAATTAAGTTTTTGTCACTAGCTTGGAGTTGCAGTCACGGGTTATAATTTTTGGTTGTCTATAAATGCTTCTCATATTTCACATGTTAAGACAAAAATCTTATTATGCAATTACTGTCTTCCCTTTAGCTTTTCTTGTTCTACTTTATATGTCTAATTATTGTTAGGACTATCATTTGTTTGGATATCCAACCGATAGGGTGCATGGTGCACCTTAGTCCATCTACAAAATAGGTAGCAAGGTTCAGATTCTGGGTTTAGGTTGTCTGGTTGAAAAGAAAAAAGGCCCAAACCTGACCTGTATAAACTAAAGAGTGCTTAAAATATGCATTTTCTTACTCAAGAATACATGTAAAACCGTAGCCCAAAACCAGACCCAAATATAATTTCGGTCATGTTTGGGTTGACCTGAATAATATTTAGGTTGTATTTTCTGTGCATATACCCAGAAATTCAGGTTCGGAATCAGTGTGAGTTTATGATACAGTTCCAACTCGTGGTCATCCCTAATTGATACAATGATACATTTGCTTACAAAGAATAACATGCCACTTTTGACTACAGATTCAGATATATGCTATATTCTTGTGCTATTTTAGCACATATTTTCCTTGTACAATAGGACATTGGTGATAATGTGCTTCTGAAAATTAGCTTTAATCGTGTGACAGTTATGACCCTTGGACAAGGAAGAAAGAAAAAGGAAAGCAGGAAAGAGAAAACAAAAAATGTGATATTTCTTCATGTCCAATGACTGATCAAGCGTATCTTTTTTCATCTCTATTAGCTGAATTTGCAATCAAGCATCATAATTCAGGCTTAATTGGATTTTGAGGTCTCCACTAATTTGGAAATCTTCCTAGTAGAGAAGTCGAGAGGAGATGTAGAACTGTTAATGTCAAGATGTTTTATGATGAAGAAATGTTTTCATAGATATGAAGACACTGCATACTGTAAAGTTTTTGTTGGTGCAATGTTGTTAAGGAAGCTCTTTTGCCTCTTCACTCTTATTTTTTTCCAGTGTTTTAGTTTTATTAATTTTTTTGTTTAGTATTATTGCCACCTTATGAAAATATATATAAACAGTTTTTGTCCAAGATATTTTCATTGTTAAACTTCAAGAAGTTAAATCATTATTGCTTTGCAGACCATTCAGAGAGGAGTATTGGAGGGAAAAGACCTAAAGTTACAGGAGATGATGGGCCCTCTCTGACTGAATTGAGTGGCTATAATCCGAAGAGGCAAGAATTTGACCCTGAGTATGACAATGATGCTGAACAGCCTCTAGCAGAGATGGAATTCAAGGACAATGATTCTGAAGCTCATCGTGAACTGAAGGTGCGGGTGTTGCATATTTATCTATCAAGGTATGTCCATTTTGTAAAATTAAATTATATTACCAATAATTGGAGAAATTTCTTTTACTACCTAAAGAAGCTTACACCATATATACTTGGCAAATGCTGATTTGATGAGATGGAAGTGCATATATATCATGTTCCATTTGTATTCTTGTTGGTACATCTTTGACTAGTTAGGGCTGCATTCTGAGTGTTAATTGTGAGAGTTTGTGCTTGACCTGTCAACTTTGTGGGTTTGGGTCGGATATCATAATGAACCATAATCTATTTATTGGAATTCAATAAAGGAAGCAACACCCGATTAATAACCAGACTTGGATTCTATTTTAGTATTTTACATCTTAATCTTGATTTAACTCTAAATTTGACAAGATCCGACTCTGATTACATTCAGACGTGTATCCAATTAGGTAATGACTAATCAGATTCAAATTTAGTGAGGGCTTTCTCCATCCTAGGCATACTGAAAATACTCTAGATCAATGTTGTATGTATTGTATGATACAGTACGATATATAACATTACTATGAGGAATATCAATGCGATACACACTCGTATCGCGATACGAGTACGCATTGTATCTGTATCGTACGATATAGGTCCACATCGTACCGTATCAGGAGGACACACTTAAAAAATGGATGAATCATAATTTTTCAATTTTGGGTTTTAAGTACCTCTTGAGGGCCGACTCACTCATTTGTGTAGAAGCCATTAGAGAGGTATCAACGCACCCTAGGACTCGTGAGAGTGATTTGAAGGCCAATTCATGCGCAAGGGAGAGGGCTTTTGCGATTTGTTAAAGTAAATATGCATTTCTACTATTGTTTTACTTAAGGAAGTGGGCTAAGGTAAAAAATCTTTATTATGAATAAAATTACAAAGCTACCCTCCAAAGTTGGCATAAGATGATCTTGCATGGCAATGAAGCACTTAAATAATAAGTGAAAACAAATTGAAAATCGATTGCAACTATTGCCATGATTTTTTTTATGTAATATGAAAGTATAAGTCTTGTGACATGTTCTTAATTGCAAGATATTTAATATTTTGCATTGTTCTTGTGAGATAGTTGATGTTTGATGATGTCTTATGCAGCTCATGGAGACATAAATGCTTCATATGTGATTTGATGGTTGTATTTTGTATAATTCATCATTGTTTCATGTGTCATAAGTTTTTTAGAATTTTTGCTAGTTTTTTTTCTGATTTTTCATGTTTTTTAGATTTTTTTTGGAATTTTTATTAAAAATTATGATTTTTTACAATACGATATAATACGTATCTTATTTTGGGCTCGATCGATACAAGTAACAATATGATACTTACAACCTTGCTCTAGAAAACAATTTGGTAATTGCATGACAATTTCTTTTTGTTGACTATTCCATATGAAAAACATGTGATCGGATCTCAACAAAATGGGATCTTAGATCTGATGTCATGTTGCTGATGTTAGAAGGGTGGCTTAAGTCATGTGACTTTGATGTCAGCTATATGGCATCCTTTTTCTTCTGCTGGTAAATAAGACCAATCATATTTCATTATTAGTTTTTATTTAGATAAGTACTTGTTTGTAGAAGCAAAGAAAGAAAAGGGGGTGAACAGAGAAGAAGAAAACTTTATGGAAGATCCCTCAAAAAGGGGAGATTTGGGAAAAGAAAAGATGATTCGAGACGGAGAAATGAAAGAGGGGTTTATGGTGCGAATATGATGCAGTATGAAAGAAAAAATGCAAATACGATCTGATGGAGAAGGAACTTAAGAAAGAGGACACGGAAAATATTAGGATTGTTGGAACCTTAATGGCCGTCCTGCTCTGATGTCAAAGTTTGTTTTTAACTTGCAAGAGATTTTGTAATATGTTGATGCAGGGAAAGAAACAGAAAGAAGAAGAAAAGAGGGTAAAAGGAAAGGCAAACCCTATAGTTGAGAGAAAGGTCCCAATCAACTCATTAGGTCGAAAAAAATATTGTTAGGGATGTCTCGTTACCCTATGTTATTAGGATCTGTTGGTCTCTGGAGGTAATTTAAATTACAACAATGTTGATACATACAAAATCACAGCCAAACATATAGATATACAAGATATTAGTAATATGCCATCACACATCCTTATTTCTATGACCTTAGCTTCCGCAGTTAGTAACTTGATATGGGTAGCAGCCATGAGCTGTTACAATAATCTCCTGAACTAAGTCTCGTTGATTTATCAATCTTTGTTTAGAAACTTGTATAAGTTATGACATGTTCCCAAAGTAGTTATCATCTCATTCCTAGCCTCTAAACATCTATATGAAGCTCCATTTGTGAATTATGCATATAGGAGATATTTGTACAGCTAAACATTGTGTTGGATACATGGAAAAAGGAAAATCTTAAGACTGTGCTCTTTTAAAATAAGTTGTCATATATTTCTCTATAATTAGTTAGTTACCCAGTTTTTGCAAGCTTGGTACTTCCCTGGTACTTGAAATTGCAACGTGGCTTTAATACATATTAAGGTCTTTGATGGAAAACAGATATCTTCTAGGTTTCTCAAATTTGTAAATGAAAGATGGGTCATTCTTTTGCTGTATGAGTCTTTGAACATGTACCAGTCAGTTGACAATAATTTGTATGACAAGACAAAATTAGATTATGGAGCAAAATGTGCTGTTCATGATTTTGTTATCCTTCTGCTTTCTGCAAGTTGTACTTTATAACAATGTTTTTATGTGCAAATGTTCTACTGGTAGGCTTGATGAGAGGAAAAGGAGAAAGGATTTTATATTGGAAAGGAACCTACTTTATCCTAATCCATTGGAGAAGGAGCTCTCCAATGAAGATAAGGAACTTTACCAGCGTTGCAAGGTCTTCATGCGTTTTCACTCACAAGAAGAGCATGATGCATTGATTCAGGGTTTGATCCTTGAACGTAAAATTCGCCAAAAAATTCAAGAACTACAGGTTTGGCTTCTCTATTGAAATTGTAAATCACCACTGGGTATGTTAATAGGAGGCATCCAGATTGGGCTTTTTTACAATGCCTTGAACTGTGTGTTGTTTTATGTTTATGCATCATAAATTTTCCAGATTAAGTTGAAGGCATGGTAATGCTTGAGTGTAGGACAATTTTTCTCGCTTTTAATATGCAATGCTTGTGCTTATATTTTTTTCTTCCTTTTTGCTTCCACGCTTTCAGAAGTCAGAACTGTGTGAATCAGAAAAGATGTCCTGCGCTATTTTTTTTTCTTTTCACCTAACATGTGTTCTTTTTTCCCATTTTGTGCATTGAAAGATTAGCCAATTGTGTTAAAGTTCACAGGATTGAATCCATCATGTCCCATATCTCCCCAATATTTCCCAATATTACTGTTGGCTATCTCTGAATCTTATCTGTTTCCATTTTGGCCCCATCTCTGGATCCGACTTGGTGAAAATTTATACCAATTCTGGATTCTTATCTAGTTCAGATAAGCCTATGGAGGGTACTCAAGCCATTTTTTGAATGGGTCAAAATTTAGTCCCCTCACCTAGTAAATTGGACATAGATCCGAGTCAACTTTTTTGTCCAGACAAATTAAGTGGCCTAACCATATGAGCATGATATCCAGATATACATCTTTTTCTAAACAGTTCTCCAGTTCAAGCTTTCTTGCATTATAAAAATGTAGCAGTCATTAATGAACTTATGCACTTCTGACTAATTAAATATAGTTGAGTAGAAATCACCCTCTATATGTATCTAGTATTGATTTAAGTTGCTCATGGTAGGGGCGACTTCTGAAAGTCACCAAGTTGGCAGGACATCAAGAGTTCAAAACCCACCAGTGCGTGTCTTTTGCCACGAGACTGAAGTTGGGTGTACCCTTTTATGGCCAAGGGGGACCTGGGGTTTTACGGGATGAAACTTGGTAAATGAGGCGGTTTTCGTCAGTTATCCTCCAAAAAAGATTTAAATCATGCTCAATGTGGAACCAAATCTCAGAAGATTTATGGAGTTGTTGCTGGAGATATCTCAAGATATTTGATTGTTTTAGTGGTAAAAATTCTAGGCACATAATCTTAGGCTGATCTGCATTTATGACTGCTTCACTAAAATGTTGTCTTATTCTCCTTTTGAAAACTAAGAATAATTAAAAGTGGGTATAATTTGTCTTGGAGTCAAGAAGAAAAGGAAATGGTTCTCCAGGTTGGATCATTTGGAAATACTTGCAGGCATTTCTTGATCGGATCTATCATACAGATCAATATACATTTGTTATAATGCAAAAAACGTATTAAACTTACTATGTTGGGATGACTGGATTGGTGAGCCTTCCTAGTTAGACTTTCTGTTCAAGATTATCGATTCAAGCCCTTCTCTTTAACTGCATTATTCTATTAAATTGTCTCTTTCATAATAAAAATATGAAAACATGATAATACTGATACACATATTACTGACTCATCTGCATTGTTGCAAAGGAATTGTAGATCACTAGAAAGTTTGCTTCCATATTTCATGCTTCAAGTTCTTTCTTTTCCTGTTACATCCTGTAGAGCAGAATTCCTGATATAAAATCTTCAAGTCCCACATTTCCTGTAGTTGTTGACTGTGAGTTCTAATAATGGAATGGTACTGATGCCTTATTTTTTAAATCATTGACTGGGGGTACTTGCTCAACTTGAAGTTGCCTTGGAACTGCATGACTAATTTTTATCCTTTGATTGATGACTCAGTTAAGTCGGTTGGGTATTATACAGTTTAACAATGGTGGCTTTTGCCAACAGAAACTGTTGATGCGAACTGTAAGCAGGTAGCCTCAACTGATCTTGTGTTGGTTTAGTGGAGAAAGTCATCCCACCAGTCAGTTTTTGTTACAAACTTGTTACAAACTTGCAATGATTGAAAATTTTACCTTTGGGGTGTGGATCTAATGTCTAATGATCTTTGAATAAAACATTCAGTCCTCTTTTCTAAAATAATGTATTAGTCAGGTGTTCATACTTTCTATGAAAATTGTTCATTATTGGATCTATTTTGCATTTCAGGAATACAGGGCTGCAGGATGTCATACGTTGGCTGAAGGAGAGAGGTATGCTGCAGAGAAGAGAAAAAGAGAAGCTGAAGCAAGCATGCTGAAAGCAAAAGAAAGCAGTCAGTCAGTTGCAGGTGGAAAAGTACTTCAACATGCGAATCACACTATGAGCAAAGAAAAAAAAGAACCAGATGGAACCCCTGGTGGCGACAATCATAAAATTAAAAGTGAATCCGGAGGCACCGATGCATCTTCTACAACAACAGGACAATTTTCTGGGTTACTAGATCAATGGGATATCACTGGGCTTCCTGGTGCAGATCTGTTATCTGTGACTGTAAGTATAACCAGTATTCCATTCCAAGAAACATAGTTTGCCATTATCTTGTCTGAACAAAAGCAACTGAACCACCACCGAGGTGGTATCACATGTGGTAAGCGGGGTCCTGTGTCAAGCTGAAGGCCCAGGATCAAATCGCTCTGCCACATGGGGCGACTGTTGTTCTGGTAGGGGTCTGCCTAACCCCAGCTTGCCTTTCATAAAAAGAAAGCAACTGTCTTTTGCTTTAAAGTTGTAGTTCACTTCATTTACATTCTAAGAGCTTAACCTTTTCCACAGAATATGCCTCACTGCATGACTATAAGATTTGTTCAAGTGAAGTAACCTTTGATTGCTTTTGACATCACTCCTCTGATGACTGTTTTCAAACATCCCACATACAGATTACCTGAGTTTAAAGTGATAATGCAGATTTGTTTTCCCTAGTAACGTTCTTGTTGGATACATTATCAGGAAAATAGTCTCTGCTCTTAGATATTAATTATCATGATGGCTATAAAAGATTTCTGCCTTTAAGATGTGCTGTATTGACCACCCTGGGTGTTGCCCGTGTGGCCAGCAGGGGGGGTTGTGAAGGTGTTGAGTTGAAGACCCTGGATCAAAACCCACTGGCACACGGGCGTGTCCGTAGCTTTCAGAGATGGGCCACGGAAGGCAGAGTGGTTGTGAGGCCCCACCTGGGATTTTCCCTCGCTTCGGCAAGGGTTCCTCATCATAAACAAAAGATGTGCTGTGTTGATTTAGATTGTAGATTTTCAAAATCCGTGTTTGTGCTTGTGCATGTGTGCACGTGCATGCATGTGTGTGAAATGTACGTCTGTCTTGCTTGGTGCCAATTGTGTAACTCCTTGTATACCGAGTGTCTCTGTGACTATGTTTATGTTATGTAGATCTTTTCTGTTAGCTGGAGACCCACGTGTCAAAACACTGTGTCTTTACTATTCCTGGTCTAGATGTAAGGTTTCATTACTTGCAAAACCTAGGATTTATCTTCAATAATTCTTTCTAATTTTTGTATATATGTGTCCACTAACTTTACAATTTGTTTAGTTTCCATTCTTTCCAAAACCTAGGATTTTTCTTCAATAATCCTTCTACCTTTCATGTGCCATTTTATCAACTGAATGAGTATCTTCGATTTCTAGCGTTTTGCAAACCTCTGATTGGTATCAACCAGTTTTATGAGGCATACATGTACATACACATGCTGAGTTATCCTAAATCATGCACACATGCTCATGTGCTTCTTGTGGCTTTTGTGATATTCGTTTGTATCAAGGGGTCTTCAAGGCATCACCACCTTGAAAACATTATCCAAGCATTGGAGTTGGCTTTTTAAGTACCAAATGGTCTGCTGTTGATAGGTAAAGGTGACATACAAATATAAGTCTTCATTATGTTGTTTGGGGGGTTTATGTGACTTTCCATTCATTACCTGATAATACAATAAAATAATTGCTTCCCCAATTAACCCTTATGAGTATGAATAAAAGCCTTTTGCACTTTGTTACGACAAATTCTATATGATTGTTTCTTCTGAAAAGAAATTTAAACTTTTACGAGCTTCTGTTTCAACTGTTTTCTACAAATAGGCCACAAGTTGAGGGTTGTGTAGCTTGGACGGTATTCAATAGATTGGTTTCTTGCATGTATGCTAGTTAATATATGGCCTGCTTTTGGTCTTTCTTCAAATGATGTTACACAGTGTGTTTGTTCTCTAATTAGTTTTTATCGAGGGAGCAGTTCTTGAACATGTGTAAATCCTGATACAATACATGTTGCATTGTTTTCTATTGCAATGCTGATCATATTTTCATTCCTGAACATGTGTAAATCCTGATGCAATACAATGTTTGTTCTAGGAACAACAACTATGCTGTCAGAATAGACTGCTGCCGGTGCAATATCTTAAGATGAAAGAGGTGTTGATGCTGGAGGCTCTCAAGGGCTCTGTGGTGAAGAAATCTGATGCATATGGGTTCTTCAAGGTTGATCCCAGTAAAGTGGACAAGGTTTATGAGTTGGCCACTAAAATGGGTTGGGTTGAAGGTGATGAGGCTGCCACTGGTTGATTTCTCATCACAAGCTAAGAATGCAAAATTGTTAATTTGTCGTACCATTTACTGTAACTTGCCAAGGCAGCAATCTCTTTTCACACGAAATTGGGGTGAACTGGATGGAGTAATTCTTTTAGTGTACAGGTTAGATGTTTAGCTTTTGGGTGATTTATGTGCACCAGTTTGCCCTGAATAAAAGTTAGCTTCTCTCTCTCTCTCTCTATCATATCATGTTGGCCACAGCGACAACGTTGAGCAAATTGGAGTGTGGCGCTTTTAGTTTGGCAACAAATCCACCAACCCAAAACACCCAAGCAAAAAAGGTGCATGCATGGAAGAAATGACGTGATGAACAGGAAAGTTTTTCAATAATTCAATCCATTCGTCAGCTTTCCACAGGACATGCAATACAAAAAGGCACAGGATGAATACAAATAAGGGGGCGTTTGATCCTCAGGACAGCTCCTTCTGGACGAATTTGTTCAGGACAAATTGTAGGGGCTAACGAAATTTCCCACCAAAATGGGCATTTGTCCCATTATTGCAGGAACACAACATAGGAATTTGGGGCCCATGCAAGTTGGGACGCGATGGAGGATTGCGTTCTGTCATTCAAATGCCCCCTAAGGGTAAAAAGGTACTTTTTCCTATTAGGGTTAGTTTGGTTGTAAGTTTGTTAATCCAGCTTATTTTAACGGAAGTCCAGTTTTGGTTTTCACAATGTGAGGAATGCTTCTAAAATACTTTAAAAGCTTGACGTGCATTTTAAAGCCGTTTGGACTGTTTCAAGGACATTCCGCATTTAGACGTACCCGCAAAATGCTTGCATTATGATAGTTTTATTTGTTTTTTGCTAGATCTGTTATTGATCTCGATCTAGTTCAAGTTGGAATCCAAGTAGAACCATTGAGCTGAGGTTTTAATTCCTAATTAGGGGTGGCAATCGGGTCGGGTTGGTGGGTCGGGTTGGTGTGTCAGCATACCTCAACCCGAACCCGACCCGTTTATTAAACGGGTCGGCTGTGGCAAACACGAACCCGACCCGTTTAATAAACGGGTAACCCGACACGACCCGCCAACCCATTTAATAAATGGGTTGGGTCGGGTAAACGGGTTTTCAGGTTCGCGGGTCAGGTTGGCGGGTTGACCCACCCGCCTAACCCGTTTATTAAACGGGTCAGCCGGGTTGGCATACCCCCAACCCGAACCCGACCTGTTTAATAAACGGGTTACACGGGTCGACCCGTTTATTAAACGGGTTGGCTTAAGCCCAACCCGAACCCGCCTAAGAGGCGGGTTGGCGGGTCGGGTTGGCAGGTCGTGTCAGAAATTGCCACCCCTATTCCTAATGGCCATAATCTTGTTGGATCCAAACCAAAGTCTTTCCAATTAAGACCAGGTGACCTGTGCAGCAAATTCGATGATAAACTTCTCAAACTGGGCGCTCATAGCCCCTAGGGGCGACCTGTGAATGTCACCAAGTTGATGGGACGTCACAAGTTCAAACCCCCCAATGGTGTCCCTTGCTGCATGGTCGAAGCTGGATGTACTCCTCAGTGGGCAGGGGCGACCTCAAGGGTGTGCAGTCAGTGGGGAGGGGGTGGTGTGGTTTCCTTTGATTATTCAAAAAAAAAAACAAGAACTCAAACTGGGGTTAAGTTGGCCATGAGTCCCTTACCAAATTAAGCCAGATCCATATCCAGATCTAACATGATATTCGGCTCCATCAAGGCCATGAGCAAAATTCATTAAAGAATGAATAGATGGTTAAAAATATTTTACATTAGAGAAGGTGGACGAAAAAAACAACATAACAAAATTAGTTAAAAAAGATAAATAATATATAGAGGTTTAATTCAGTTTTACTTTTATAAAACAAGGTAAAAAATGACATATACATTATATTTTTCCTTGAAATCAAGTTAGTATATAGAAACTACGAGGTTCAAATTCATGTCTCAACGTGATTGGAGCCTGAGATCTAATACAATTGGATCCGCATTTGAAGCTTTTAAAAATCATTTCTTTTTAAATATAACTTTTCATGTTCAAAACGTCTTTATCCGAAGAATGAGTTTTTTTTTTCTGATTTTTAGGAAAATTGAGGTTTCATTCTTTTTGGGTTTTTGAAATTTTATTGAAAAATATATATTTTAAGTGGAATATTGCTAAATATGTATGCATTAAGCATGGGCATGCTCGGCTTTATCTTTATCTGGATTTAGACCTAGCCGGACGATACTTTGCTTGAAAAGGTGCGATATTTTCAACATGTAGATTATTTTGAAAATATCTTGATTTATCTTGATTTGAAGATGATAAAAATAAATTTTAATAAAATTTCAACATTTTGTATTTTCTTTGAAATTTTATAATTATATACACTTTTGCATATTTTTTTTTTCATGCTTTCTCGAGGCCTATGTCATCCCAAGAAAAATAAAAAAAATTCAATTTGTCATGAGATTTTGTTTGTCGAGACAGGCCAAGTTCCCCTAAAGGGAGATTTGTGAGTTGTGTTGTGACATCGAAAATACTTGCTTGAGTTTCTTAAAAACAAAAAAGAAAATAATTGCTTGAGAAAGAAAGGAAAACACCGTCTTAACTCTCAGGCGTTTCACATTCCGAAAAAACAAAAGAAAAAGGAAGGAAAATCGGTTACAAAATATGCAGAAACTTAACCGCTAACTACTCTCCAACCACCATGATGGAGTATCCACATCCACCCTGCAAATTTTCCTTTCTTTTCTGCGTTTCTTACACACTCACCATGACACTCCACACTTCGTTAAAACAATGGCATTCCCATGCGAACGTTGCACTGTAGGCACTAGCCTCCTCTTCTCACCACTACGCTCCCCGTATTTATTGCCTTCACCCCTTCATGATCTTCTTATAAACCCTCTCTTCACATTCCGCAAAAACCAACCAGAAAGAGGGAAGGAAACGATCGCTGCACATTCAGGAGCGAATGGGCTCACATTGGTTTAGTCTTTTCTTGGTGTTTTGGTGGTTGGTTTTGAGTACCAACTTGGTTGGTTGTGAGATTTCTAGAGATCATATTGGTTGGGATGACTTTAGTATCCAGGGAAGTAGTTTGGGGAAGATGGAGATGGGAAACAGAGAGAAGAGCACGGTCATACTGGTGGAAAAAGATGGGAAGGGGGACTCTAGGACGGTTCAAGGTGCGGTTGATTTGGTTCCTGATGGTAATGAACAGAGAGTGAAGATTTTCATCCAGCCTGGGATTTATAGGTGAGTGAAGAATCAAGAGGGAGTGGGCAGAATTGGGCTGTTGTCTGTTCTTTCATGTTTCTAAACTTTGTTGTGTATAGTTTTTTCTTTGTGGGTTTTGGGTTAACATGGTAGAATTCTGTCTCTGCTTTGAATGCTCTTTGTTCTAGCGGCGAGCAAATTTTCTGAAGTTTTCCTTCTTGTTCTCTCTGGGATTTGATATATTTTTCTTTTGGTGGTTTTCTTGCGCGGTTTCTGCCAAAGAAATTCCATCCTACTCTCTCTCTCTCTCTCTCTCTCTCTCTCGTTAGACTGGCTGATACAACTTCACGTCTACTATGCCTTGTTTGGTAGTCTTCAAGAAGGCTGGGTAATAATTGCAGCTTCTGATTTAGTCTTTATAGAAAGAAATGCTATTCACTTCAGCGGCGATTGAATTGTTTCTTTTGTTTTGTTGTGGTTGCAGAGAAAAGGTGGTGATCCCCATAACCAAACCATACATTTCATTCATAGGCAACCAGAGTGACCAAACAGTGATTACATGGAATTTCACAGCTTCAGAAAAGGGCCATGATGGTCAAGCCATTGGCACCTTTCTCTCTGCATCTGTTGCCATAGAATCTGATTATTTCTGTGCAACAGGGATTACTTTTGAGGTAATCATTGCGCCCCTTTTCCAAAAGCCACTGATTGATAACACTCAAAAGCTGTAACCTGGTTTATTTTCCTTGTCTTTCTCGTTGTGGGGTTTGTAGAACTCAGCTCCAAGTGCACTTCCTGGTGAAAAAGGAAAGCAAGCAGTGGCATTGAGAGTTTCAGGAGATAAAGCCATGTTCTTAGGATGCAAAGTCCTGGGCTCACAAGATACACTGTTTGACCATATGGGCAGGCACTACTTTTATAAATGTGAAATTCAGGGTGCCATTGACTTCATTTTTGGCAATGCAAGGTCTCTCTATGAGGTATAAATTAGCAACATCTGAGCCTAACCCGTTTCTGTTCTTTCAAACCAATGGTGCCCACTGGCGTATAAATGTGAAGCACATTGTCTTACTAGAATTTAAATACTTGGATTCAACTTGGTGGATAATTTGCACAATGTTGTAATTTTTTTCTTTTGAGAAGAAGAAGAAAAATTACCATGCTGTAATTTGAGACATGCCTGTATCTACTGGAATCCATGTCTAGCAGCTACTAAGTTGAGCAAGTAACTTTTTTTCCCCCAGTATCTTATTAAACGGATTGATCATTTCTAGGAGTTTAAAGCCATTCTAGTCTTCAATAAACTCAATTGAATCAGTCCATCATCTTACTACGAGATCTTGAGACGAACAGGCTTGACTAACCATAAAGTCGGATTAAGCCGAGCCCCTAATCTATGGCCTTCACAACGATAGAAATTGAGGATTTCATTTACCTTGATTGTAATTTGAAATGAGGTTATGAATGCATATATTTGCATCCTTTCATAATCCTAATTGCTTGCATGAAACAGGGTTGTGTTCTACATGCAACTGCTGATAGTTATGGAGCAATAGCAGCATCGCAGAGAAACTCGCCATATGATAACTCTGGTTTCTCATTTCTTGATTGCAAACTTGATGGGTCAGGCATGCTGTACCTAGGGAGGGCATGGGGAAGATATGCACGGGTGGTTTATTCCTTGTGTGATTTGGGTGATATCATAATTCCACAGGGATGGTATGACTGGGGTGACCCATCAAGGAGAGGGTGAGTTTCCAATTCTTTTCACATTCTTCATGATTATTGTGCTAGTAATAGAATACTGGTGTTCTTTTTTTCATTTACAATTACAACATTTTCTTTTCTATTTTTGGTGACAAATAATGGCCTAAAATGTTCTTCCCTAAATATGGTATGGCAGAAAAGTGTCAATTTTATAAATTCCAGAGTGAATCAGTATAGCCCTGAAACAGTGGAACTCAACCCTTTACAAGCACTGATTGACTAAGCTCAGTCAAGTTGGTCTAAGTCTCTTGACCAATCCCTTAACTACTAGAACTTGAATTCTTGACTCTGCCTGCACATTTTTAAACCAGTCAGACCCAAGTCGGGGGCTAAGCAGTTGTTTTAGTCAAAAGGCCATCTTTACAAGTCAAAATTTCATATTATCTAAACAAGCTTTTGCAAGACTTGATAGTCTCAGTCCGATCTAGAGACTCACCTTAACTTTGTGGGACTTGATGCGTCTGCAACCCAGTTCTAGTTGTCTGAACTAGATTCCACTTGGCTTTAACGGCTCTCATGTGGTTTTTGCATACATTCAATTATCCATAAAACTGGGATAATTTGGGATAACGCCAGCTAGCATACACATCCAGTTTCCCAGTTTTCTTGATAAGGAAGTGCATAAAAACACTTGGTGAACATGATTAGCTGAGCAAAGACAGGGAATGAAGTATACAGCTAAACAGAACCTGTGGCCAAAGGTCTGATGTCCATTTTCTGTCATTTTCAGGACAGTCTGGTTTGCAGAGTACAGTTGCAAAGGAGCGGGGGCAGACTCTAGAGGGAGAGTTCCATGGTCAAGGACCCTGACCTATGAGGAAGCAAAGCCTTTCTTGACTAGTGATTATATTGATGGGAAACAATGGCTTAGATTGTAACTATTCCTGTCATACGCATCCCCACCCCCCACTTCTTTGTGATATCTCAAATGACCAAAGTCTCCATGCTTTTTCTTTGTGGAGGACATCAAGAGCCAAAAATAAAAAAGTAAAAATAAAAAATTTGGTAGTCGGGGAAAATCAGAGGCTATTATGATAGTGATATTTCGGACTCCAACAGATTAGTGCAATCAGTTTCTTGGTTATTATCAGTAAGTCACAGTGGAGCATGCCTTCTTGGCAGTTACGTGCAGAGCCGTTTCTTGTCTGTGGATGTTTGAAACCATTGGTCCACGTGGCCACGAACATCGTAGCCGTTTATGATGGTGCCGATCCCGTATCTCTTGCCCCCACTTTTGGTGAGGTAAAGAGATGCTTGTTATCAGCTCATTTCTCAATTATTAACTTATTATTATTATTCAACATGGTTTAGCTGCCAGCCCATGCGTGTCATCTGGTTCGGACCCAAGGTGAGTCCCAATCCACATCTGTTTTTATGATTCTGCTAAGGGGTCCTATCGAGTTGGCTATAAAAAAAAATCATACCCGGATTCTATAAGGATTATATGAATCAGACCCGGGTAAAATAATATTTCTTTTATCTATTTTGTGATGAAAAATCATGGGTTTTAATAAGAACTCAGGTCGGACGGGGTTTGGTATGTAATTTCACGAACCATACCTGGCTCAATAAACTAATTGAACCCTTTGGGTCCAACCGGTTTCTAATTGAACCTTTTTTTTAATCACCAAACCCTGACCCTATAGGGTTTGGTACGGGTAGTGTTGACATAACCCATTGACACCCTTACTTTATGGCCAGGTGTCAAATCGACTGATAAAACCAATAAATGTATTTTTATCCACCTCTATTTATGGATGACAGTGGACGGGGGGACAACGGGGCTCCACCCCGCCTCGCCCCGTTTGGACCAGGGATGAAGGGCATGAAACGGGGATGAAGGTTAAAATCTATCCCCGTGCCGGGATGGACTTATGCTTTTCCCATCCCCGCCCTGCACCGTCCCCAATCCTTTTAAGGAATGACTATAGACTAAGGAGAAATGGGGCCCCGCTCCGCCCCCGTTTGGACCGGGGACGGAGGACATGAAACGGGGATGTAGGCGAGGGTGGAGGTTAAAATCCATCCCTGTGCGGGGATGAAGGCGGAGGTGGAGATTTGGATTTTGAAACAGGGCGAGGGTGGAGACCTTGTCCCCCGCCCCGATCCACTGCCATCCCTACCTCATTTGGATGAAAAAGACTGTAAAAAAAGGGTTTAGGTATCTTAGTCAAAGAACAGGAGCATAATTGTTATAAAGGCTTAGCCTTCCTGGCTAGGAGCAATCATGGTTTGTCACCTGACATGCTAACTACCTTTATAACCTAGGTCCTTGCCACAAGGTCAAGCAACTTTTGGCAGAAAATAGGGAGAAAGGGACGTGTCTTTTAACGTCTTTAAAATTGAGCTAATAAGTATTTAAAGAAAACTAATTTAAGCTCAGATTTGGTAGAATCTTTCAACTTTTATTAAGGTGTTGAGTAATTTTGTTACGAGCAAATAGGAAAGACCAAAAGAGCGCTAACAAATGAGAAAATTAGGCAGGGGCATGTATGCTCTAAGCATAACAGCATGGCCCATAAAAAAAAAGGAAAGAAAAAAAAAGGAATTTAGAGAGTCTGGGCAGTGGTTGCGGGAGTAACAACTTCCAAATCATAATGGTAATGGCAAAATAAAATCTAAAATTCCGTAAAATATCTGTTGAACTGTAATGCCAGCATCCTGCTTCTATATCTTGTATTATAAAAGTCGCTAAGTCTTTTGGTATTCCTTTATGAAAGGGATATCAATTGATGAAAAAATACAATTGATTGGGCTTCTCATGCTCTGAGCAGAGAGTGGACTCACCTTTCTCCTTTAAGTATGAATTTCATACATGAGGTGTATATCCATCACTTGGCCATGAAAACTGAATGATGCAAGATTTTTTCTCCTACTATTGGAGTTTAACGCTTACATTAAAGTTCTAACAATTTGGTATTTCACCGATTTAGCTAGATGTCTCAATTAAACATTTCTTAATCTCATACAAGATACATGCTTTGAAAGCAATTTTTCTGATATGCATTTTGTCAAAGGGTCTGCAATAATATCAGAGGTTGGTAAGTAACTAACTGTAATTTTATTCTTTTCAATCATATCATAAATATAATGACATTTTACTATTATATACTTGTTTTTAAAGTTATCTGCTCCACTTTTCATGTGAGTGATTGTTGTTTGATTATCACAGTAAATTTATATTGGCCTGTTGGTTATATCATGTTTCAAAATACTGATGAAGCGACTTATCCAAATGACAAAAGTAGCAACAACACTGTAGAGAACATACTCAGCTTATTGAGTGTGTGGAGCCATATAACCTTGTTTTTTGCAAAACCAAGAAAATACCACCTCCTCCAAGAAAAAAATATATCTAGTTTTACTATCATCTCTGCCGCTAGTAAAATTAACATAAGAATATCCGGTCAGTTCTAAAGTATCATTTTGAAAACACAATTGCAAACTTTTAGTTCTTTTCAAATATCGAAAGATTCTTTTTACAACTTGTCAGTGAGGCAAAACATGATTACTCTGATATCGACTAACGAGGCTAACAACAAGGCTCACATTTGGTATCGTGCATAGCATAGTATACATCAAGCTTTTAGCAGCTTGTGCATAAGGGGCATTTAACCTTTCTCGTACTTTACCAGGACAATTATTCTTACTTAATTTTATACATTTTACCACAGGTGTTCTAACAAGCTTGCAATCACTCATTCTATACTTCTTGAGTATGTGATTACTGTATCTTTCTTGACTCAAGCTCAAAAGTTTAGAATTTTAATTTCGAGTGATTTTAATTCTAAGAACATAGGATACCTCTTTCATCTTGAATTGAGAATTTAGCCATTACTTGATTTTAACAATTATATCATTGTCATTTCCGGTCAAAAGAATGCCATCCACATAAATTGAGAAAATAGAGATTTTTTCTCACTTTTTTTAGACATAAACACAGTGGTTAAATCAATTTGTCGCAAATCTCAATGAAGCAATTGCTTTATGAAATTTTAAATACCACTGATATTACAATTGCTTGAGTTTGTATAGAGATTTTTTTAACTTATACACTTTATCCTCTTGGCCTTTAACAACACAACCTTCAGTTTGTTCCATAAAAATAGTTTCCTTTAGCTCACAATTTAAGAATGTTGTCTTAACATCTATCTGATGTAGATCTAAATCATAATGAGCTACAATGGCTACCATTATCTTTATTATGACAAATTTTGCAATGGAAGAATATGTATCAACATAATCTATCCCTTCTTTCTGAGAAAATCTTTTAGATACCAATCTAGCTTTAAATTTATCTGTACTTTCAGTGACTTCCAATTTTTTCTTTAATATCTATTTACAACTAATTGTTTTTCTTTCTTCAAGTAAATTAGTTAATTCTCAAACTTAGTTTTTCTCAATGGAGTCAATTTCTTCGTCCATGGCTTTCACTCAGTCTGTTGATTCATGTGAGTTTATTGTCTCATTATATGACAAATTATCTATCATGTCATCAAAATCTATTAAATAACATAGTTTCTCTGACAAATAGACACAATAGTCATCAAAATATAAAGGACGAGCTCTCGACCTTTTGTGACTAACATGAGTCTAATGCAAAGAAGATTAATCATTAATAGGTTCACTGTTACATAACTTCTCTTGATCACTGACAGTTAGATCATCATTACCTAAATCATAGCTAAGATAAAAAAGATCATCTTTGTTTATCTCAGAAATTATAGGTTCTATGCTTTGATCTTTCAAAAACACAATATCTCTACTATCAATTAGACCCATATCAGGATGATAGAATCTATAACCTTTGATTTCTTTGAGATATCCAATAAAAGCACATCTTATGGATCTGCTATCAAGTTTATCTCTTAATCAACCAATTACCTTTATATGAGCTATTGAATCCCATATTTAAAGATGACTAAGATTTGGTTTTCTTCTAATCCATAACTCATAAAATGTAGAGACAATGACCTTATATAAAACCCTATTTAGTATGGATGTTGTATAAATAATTTCTCCCCAAAATACTTTGAGTAATGAAGCATGAAACAATATACACCCGACCATGTCAAGAAGATTCTTATTATATCTTTTAGCCACACCATTCTATTGTGGTGTTATAGGTGTTGTTGTTTGAGGTTTTATTCAATTCAACTTACAATATTCAATAAATTTATTTGAGGTATATTCGCCTCCTCGGTTAGACCGTAAGACCTTAATTTTTTTTTCAAGTTGGGTTTCAACTTCTTGACGATATTTTTTAAATTTATCTGACGGCTTATACTTATACGCTATAAGATATATATATATATATATATATATATATATATATATATATATAATCTTAAATAATCATCAATAAATGATATGAAATATTGCATACCTTTATGAGTTTGGGTCATAAAAGGTCCATAAATATATGAATGAATAATTTCTAATAATTTAGATGATCTAATTAGATCAGTTGAAAAATGTTTTCTTATCATTTTTCTATAAATACATGATTCAGATCAATGAAAGAATGTTTCTTTAAAGTTTGACATTAAATTTTGTTTGACTAGTTTCTTCATTTTCTTTAAATTAATGTGTCCTAACTTCTAGTGCATACGTCAATATCTACATTAAGGACATTATCAATATAACCAGAAGTAGATGCTATTTTATTCACATAAGAAATATTGATTTTAAACAACCTATGGTTTTTGTCAAAGACCCCACCAAACATAACCTAACCATGCTTTCCCACTGTGACCTTTCTTGAGAAAAACCTAACTTCAAAGAATCTACCCACCATCCAGAAAGTTCTTGGGCTGCATATGAATACTCTGATATCACATAGACTATATCATGCCTCTCTTACTACTCGTCAAATCTGTTATTCCGTTATTATTTTGGTTCTGACGACTTCGACAATTTAGCTTGATATATTCAGGTTTTTCACACTTGAAAGACTTCACCTGAGAGGCAACTTTTGGAATGTTGGACCCCTTTTTTTACCAAATTTGTCATTTTTTTTTAAATAGCTTTCTTTTTAAATTGTGGGCATCTGGGAGGACCATGACCACCACTAGTAACATCTTTAGCAAAATATAATTCACTCTTTTATCTTGCTGCATATATTGTTTTTAAATTTTCAATTGAATAGAAAGTTCTTCTAATGACAAGTTCTTAGAGTTTAGCCCAAGGGTTGTGGTAACCATTTTTCATGAAGATAGAGACAATGCAAAATAATAAATATCTGTATACGATCAGGAATCACATTCTCAATTATGACTAAATTTTTTGCCATTGCCAGCAACTTATTTACATAGTCAACTATGTTATCATTTTCTTGCATTTTGCATGAATTCTATTGCTTTAGAAACAATTGTATGCGTTTTTGAGGTAATATCATATTTTTTAAAAATTGCTTCAAACATTGATTTTGCAGAAGCATAATCCGCAAATACCCTAATCAGATCATCCTCCATGTATGTGAGCATGATTGTCGTGGCTAACATATTATCCTTTTTGTATTTCTAATATGCACTTTTGCCTTGATCAATAGTTGCTTGACTAGGGTCTTGCATTTCTATGTTTAGGGCATTCTCGAAGCCCTTAAAGGTCAAAACAAGAAGAATTCTCTTCTTCTGGATGCAAAAATTTATGCCATTCAATTTGTATGTTTTGGCTAACTCAATAACACATACTCTACTAGTCATTTTTCTAATCTTAGTTATTATGTGTTGGTAAATATCAATAAAGAAGAGTCCAACGTTCAACAGAAAAGTGAATAACATTATATAAGTTAAGTTCATGCAATATATCATGTCCATAAACAAAAACCACATTCCTTCAAACATATTTTGTCATGCAACTATCAAAAAATATAAAAGAATATTAAATTCCTACTTATTCCAATCAAAATAAAGGTTTAAGAGGCAAATTGCACGAGTTAACCACTTTTTTGTAATTTTAGAACAGAAAAGTTCAAGGGTCTTTTTGTAATTTTCAAAAAATTAAAAGCCTATCTCGATATTATCAAGAGTACATGACTCTTTCTAAAATTTATCAAAAATCAAGGCCTCTGTTTTGTAAAAATAGAAGATACATAAGTAATTACCAGAAACACAGAGGGCAAAATTATAAATTTAAGCAACAGGTAGGGGTGGGCAACTAGCCCAACGGCCTGATGGACCAAGCCGACTCGACCTGTCATGGGCCATGATTTTAGGCTTGGGCTCGTTAGGTACCGGGCCGAAACCCGGCCCATTATATATGTAGGTCTGGCTTGGGCCAACCCGCGTGCTACCAAGTTGGCCCGATGAGCTTGAGTTATTTATTAATTTTTTAATAATATATATTTTTTTAAAAATTAACTATTACATAGTAACTTGGATAACTATTATTATTTACCTAATTAGTTGCATTTGAACTTGCTAGTTGTTAATTATTATTATTTACCTAATTAGTTACACTAATTAAGAATTAGTTGCATGAAAACTTGCTATTCTCTCATTAACCTATAATTTCAGTCAAGCATTTTATGCATTTTAGGGTACACTTGCTATTCTCTCATTTACTTTCCGCTTGGGAGGTGGGCACACTTTCGGGCTAGGGTGGCACTGGCCACCTAGGTTTTTTAAGTCAACCTGTATCTGCACCTAGTTCCATGTATGAAAAACTCAATCATCAGATAAGGAATGATGTCTGTCATTAATTATAGATTTTGGATCTTCCTTCCTTTGGTTTGGATGATCGCTCTTCCTTAACGTCCCATAAGATTTTTCTAATCTCTCTTATAGCAGATCAGGTGATTTGCCAAATCACTTTGAAGAAATGATATAAGATCTCACCATCTGTTGTTCTCATCCCATGATTCCTTGATTCCCTATGCAAGTTGTGGGGCTCACCAAAAAGTTTTTGATGACGTCATCATTGACAGTCATAACCGTGGCCATTGATCACCATAATGAACCTAGGGATCTCATATCACTCTTCCAAAGTGATTTGGCAGATCACCTGATATGCTCTCTAAGCGACTAGTTTTGTTTTATAGAGACCCAAATTTGGGAGTATGGACTCGTATGAGAAACTGGGTTTGCTGTATGCCGTTGAGTCCACCCATGAACGACAAACTGGGTTTTCCAAGTGAGATTGAGTCCACTTTCAGATGGTAAAGCAAGCTTCCGGTCCCACTCGATGAGCATCAAATGAAGGCTGCATGCATTGTATGTAGACCTGTCAACAGGGTCGGGTATGACCCAATTCCAATCCGGGTTCTTTCAAGTAGGACCCAGACTAGTACTCATGGAATATCTCCAATTAGTTTTCTGGTTGAACCCACAGTCCCAACTAGTATATGGACCTAGGAATGGCTCATGAAATTTCATAAAAGACCAAGTCGGACCCAAGTTCCACTAAGGTCAACATTATTTCAGTACAAAACTTTAAGAAATTAGTATTTTCCTCGGGTCTAGTCTGGTCTTATTTATGTTATCCAAATCTGAATCGAGTATGGCAATGCATATGTTAGCTCCTGTCAGATCCAGACCTGGTACCAGCACCTCAGAGTAGGATCTAGGTTCAGACCCACCAGGTCTGGCATGGGTCCAACTCGTCCACAGCCCTAATTCTAGGTGATCCAACTCAACCAGTAGCTCAAACAATGAAAATTCACATGAATAGGTAAACCTTATCTTGATCACACCTACTTTCTTGTGTTGACCCCACCTGCCATTGCAAATCAAATCTATGGGATATGGCACCTTCCTTGGATACTTTGGCGTTTACCATAGACTTGACTGCAGGCAAGCACTCCCTCTTTTGAAAACCAAGCTGCTTAAGGAGGAATTATTCTTTTCTTGTATATAATGCAATTTGAATATGTCTACAACAATCTTTTATGGCAGCGCTAGGACCAATCCCTAAAGGGTTTACTTATGAGTGTGCCCTTAAATTCTTAGTCTATCTTGACCCAATCCTCTGGTCTGTCTTTAACGAGAAACCAAAAACTTCAGTACTTAACTGCAAGTTCTTTCAAAGGAAAGAGTCAACTCAAGAACTAGTAGTTTTGGGAATCATGGGCCGGTTCAAAGTTATCTTTATAGTCTTTTTTGGTTCTAAATGATATTTGAATAAGACTACAAGATCTTAGGCAAGTTAATTTTTGAGCTCGTCCACTCCTTTATTTCAACTCGGACCACTCTTCAAAATCCTCTACAGTCTTTAATCGGATTCTGTATTATGGTCTTAGTCTCCCTAACAAGCTCCTATCCTCGTGGGATTGCTCAGTTGATTAGGGTGAGAGCCGGAAATGTCTGGAGGTCTTGGCGATCACAAGTTTGATTTCCCCTGAGATCGAACCGGCAACAGCATTGTGGGGCCGGTCCACTATCCGGAGGTTTACCACTATAAGGTAAGGCCAATCAATTGGATCCTAGTGGGTTTCTCGTTGTCGAACCAAAAAACAAAAACAAAAATAAAAACTTAACAAGCTCCTGCTTGCAGTGGGGTTGCATGAGCTTATCCACTACATCCCAAAGTTTGATTGGTTTAGCTTCTTTTCAACACTTACGGCCATTTTCATGGGAAAGTTCCACGCTCCCACTCTTTTCCCACCATATAAAAGACAAAAGGTTGGTGGGAAAAGTTTACACTGGCATGTTGTGGGCCACAGCTTTTCTTACCCTCGTGCCTCTTTTTCACCTGTAAACTCACTCATACCTCCTCTCATGTTATTTATAGTAGGCTTGATCATGCGCCTCGAGCCAAAAACCCGAACCATGGCTATTGTCACATGCATGTCATCGTTGCTTTTGGTATTTTTTCTTGCTATACTGCTGCTTCTACCACCAGCACCACCATCACCAACGAGCCTACCAATCATGCCCGCTTCTCAAATCTCACTGATGAGGCAGCCTTGCTCTCCTTCAAATTCTTCGTTTCATATGATCCTAACACCACCTTGTCCAGTTGGAACACCAACACCTCCTGCAACTGGTATGGAGTCTCATGCAGTCCTCGCAGGCAGAGAGTTACTACATTGAATCTGCTAAACTTGGCTTTACAGGGCACCATTTCTCCACATATCACCAATCTCACCTCCCTTCACACTCTTGACCTCTCTAAACTCTTTGAGAGGACATCTGCCCCAAGAACTCGGCCCCTTAAGTCGCCTAAAGGTGCTGTCACTAAAGAGAAACCAAATAAGAGTGCTTCCTCTAAGCTTGGGTAGTTGCCACCAACTTCAAGATGTAGCTCTAGCTAGCAATAAGATAACTGGAAACATACCAAGTGAGTTGGGGCCCTTGGGGAGCTTGCCAAATCTAAGGTTCCAGCGTCTTGGAGCTAATCAGCTGGTAGGTATCATCCCACCCACTATAGGAAGCCTATCACAACTTGAAAGAATTGATCTAGGAAACAATGGACTACATGGTGATATCCCCTACACATTGGGCCATCTTCTCAACTTGAAAAGGATTAGGTTGGCATATAACAACCTAACAGGTATGCTAATTCCTTTCAATACATCTTCTCTTCAAACCATTGATCTTTCTGGCAATAGACTGATGGGGCCAATTCCAAGGGATATTCGCCACAGATTTCCCACTCCAAAGTCTTGTCCTCGCACTCAATCAGTTTAGTGGACCCATACCGGTTTCTCTAGCAAATGCTTCTAACTTTGCAGTACTTGAGTTATCCTACAATGGTTTCAGTGGACCAATACCACTGGAGTGGGCTAGACTGTCACTCCGAGTTCTTCATCTTGCAAGCAACCAACTAGAAAATATACCTGACTCTAATGAGCTTGTGCTGAGTACATCCTTAACAAATTGCAGCCTTCTTCACTACTTGGATCTATCAATCAATCCATTGAAGGGAACTCTACCTGCTTCAGTGGGTAAGCTGTCAACAAGTCTTGTAAGGCTTGAAATAACAGAGACTGGAAATTGGGGTTACATTCCAGCTGAAATTGGCAACTTGACTGATCTTTATTATCAATTATTGAATGCCAATTCCTTAACCGGTGCAATTCCATCAACAATAGGAGGTCTAAGGCAGCTTCAAAAGTTATATCTGGACTCTTAACAGTTTAAATGGGTCCATTCCAAGTGAGCTCTTTGGTCTGCAGTTCGTTGGTGAGCTTCCCCCGAAGACAAATATGATTTCTGGTTTGATACCAGACTCGATAGGAAACATGACTAATTTACAGAAAATATATTTATCTTTTAATCGAATATCATTGACAATACCTTCAAGCTTTTGTGGGGTTAAGAATTTTCTAGGAGTGAACATTTCCAACAACATGCTGACTGGATCTCTTTCAAGTGCAATAGGGAGCACAAAATCACTAAATTCTTTGAACCTCTCTGAAAATCAGTTATCGGGTAGCATACCAAACTGAGACCTCCAATTTGTGAGGAAATTCATTAGATGGTCCTATTCCTGAGTCATTTGGTAAGATGATAAGACTTGAGCTGTTAGATTTTCATCTAATGCATTGGTTGGTACCGTTCCAAAGACCTTGGAGACACTTCCAAACCTTGTCTTTTTAAACCTTTCATTTAATGAGTTAGAGGGAGAGATACCCAACGATGGAGTTTTCAAAAATCTCACAGCAGATTCTTTCCTAGGGAATCATGAATTATGTGGAGCAAAGAGGTTTGGAGTGTCCCTTTATCCAACTCCTACAATAGAAAAAGAAAGAAAAGATTCTCATCTTCTAAATTTATCAGTTTGGTCATCATACTACCTCTGTTTCTCATTTCATGTCTGTTCTTAATGGTATTGTACTGCAAGAAGAGGTCAGGAAGGCATACCTCTTATGATCAAACACCAAAACAAGGGTACATGATTTCATATCTAGAGCTTGTTAGTGCAACAGATAACTTTCATGAATCCAACTTGGCAGAGGCGGTTTTGGATCATTTTACAGAGGAAACCTGCTTGATGGAACATCTGTAGCAGTAAAAATCTTGAATTTTCAATTTGAAGGAGCAGCCAAGAGTTTTGATACAGAGTGTGAAATAATACACATGATTCGACACAGAAATCTTGTCAAGATCATTACCACTTGCTCCAACCTCGACTTCAGAGCTTTGGTTTTACAGTTCAAGCCCAAAGGAAGCCTAGATAAGTGGTTGTATTCTCATGACAACTTCCTTAGTCTCCTTCAAAGACTTGATATAATGATCGATGTAGGCTGTGCCATGGAGTATCTTCATCATGATTACTCGGAGCCTATTGTTCATTGTGATCTGAAGCCCAGCAACATACTTTTGGACGATATGACTACACATGTTGGTAACTTTGGGCTTGCAAAATTAATAGCTGAAGACAAGACTTCAACTCTCACTGGCACTATAGGCACCATTGGTTATGTTGCACTAGGTAGAATTTCTACTTTTCTCTCTCTCTCAAAAGAATTATGAGATCTTTGGTGAAGACAGACACCACACACAACAAAAAAAGTAAAAAACCATCTCTCTCTCTCTCTCTCTCTCTCTCTCTCTCTCTCTCTCTCTCTCTCTTTCTCTCTCTCTCTCTCTTTTAAGAAGCGAATCTTGGAGAAGACAGACACCACAAAAAAACTAGAATACAAATACATGGAATCTCTCTCTAAGATAGAGACCACAAACAAATGAAGAGAAATAACAATACATGAAGTAGTTTTTAATTTGGAATTACAATTTGGTAAGTTGGTTGCCTATTGTTCTTTAAAACCACTAGCAGTTTGTTAAATTTTATTTTCGTGCACTAAGAGATTTGACTGCTGCAAATGTGGAACAGAGTATGGCTCCTTTGGAAAGGTATCAATCAAGCATGATGTCTATAGTTATGGAATTCTATTGTTGGAGGTGTTTACAAGGAAAAACCCCACAGACCCAATGTTCTCTGAAGACTTCAACTTGCAGAAGTGGGTGAAGCAAGCATTCCCTGATATGATCACCAATCTTCTGGATGAGCATCTTCTTGATGAACAAGGCATTAATAACATTGGGTATCAACAAGAAAGGTGTGAACCAAGTTTGAATATTCAACTTCAATTGATCGTTGAAATAGGTCTTTCTTGCTCAAGAGAATCTTCAGAAGACAATGAATATGAGAGAAGTTGTAGCAAAGTTAAAGATCAGAAGTGTTTTGTAATACTGTTAATGTGATCAATGAGAAGATGTTTAGGTAGTATTTGGATAAATTTATTTTATGTATCTTTATATAAAAGGGTGTTCTTTTGATGGATCGTTTATGCATGATTAGACAGAAAAGTATCAGATAAGCCTGAAAATAGAGGCCCATCAGTTTTTCATAGTTTGAGCATAGCCTTAAAATAAGCTTTTCAACAGTGCAAAAAATAACTTAGTTTTTTTATGAGCAAGTGGAAAGTATATTCTGCTAAAGTTAGGCATGTCAATTTGCTCTTCAAACAAAAAAGCTTCATCCAAAATGGCTCAGATGATTAATGGTTTCCACTTGGATAAATTTTAATCAAGGAAATCATGTTAGGAGTTATTTCTAGTTCGTCATCTCTCTCTCATGTATCCACACACACACAGAGTTAACTCTTGAGAAAAATGTATAACAGAAATCAAGCATTGTTATTCTGCTGGAGTAAATGTCAAGAGAAGTTAGTATATTGGCCAAAAAGCTGGGTGAACTGGCGCAACTAAAATGTTTTCCTTGACTATCATACATTTGTTGGAGTCAGTGAATCAATATTATGAATTTTCTAGGCTGCTTCACAGCCTATTAGCTAATGTTTGTGGTTGTTAGTGTAAGATTCAGCTTCGACTCAGGATGGTGTCAATGGGTTCAAGACTAAGCTTTAGTCTGATACTTAGGCTGATTAACTTAACAAAAACAATGGTCTTTTATAACTCAGATCATAGTTGCCCTAACCTTGTGAGAGATAAGTGAATATATATATATATATATATATATATATATATATATATATATATATTTTTTTTTTTTTTATTGACTTGAAAATATTTTTTGTTGGATGTTCAAGGGAATTTTTCATTAACAATGGTCTGCATTGCAGTATATGAGTACATGCATACACACACATATGGGGAGCTTTCTTTTCTAATTTTTTGATAGGCAAGCTGGGGATAGACCCATGGGATTGGAAGTGGAACATGAGACCTGTCAGTTATGATAGTGAAACTTAACCATTCAGTTGTCTCATCCGGCCCCTTGTCATCATCTTTTCTTCTGATATGCAAGCAGGGTGATAATCTCCCCAGTATTCGAACCCGAGAGCCCTTGGTTATAATAATGTGGCCTTATCATCTAGCTGCTGCATTTGACCCCTTGTCATCATCTTTTCTTCACCTACAATTATTCTAGTAGAAATATTACACATGCTTGCTCACTAAGACTGCCAATTGGTTTTATCTCAACATCAATCCATCCTTATCTGACTAGAGGTAAATTGAAATAATAGGTCCAGTAAAATTCAGTGGTGGGGCAGGATATGAAGCCAAGCCTAGATGCATTTTGGAAATTGTCTAAACTAGATTGGCTAAGTAGGTAAAGCAAAATTAACACCCAAGTTGGATCCCAATCCTGCTGTCTCAACTATTTACTATGGTCTACATCCAGTACTTGCCAATATGATCTGAGTTACTTATTATAGCTTTGGATAAATTAACAGATGATCCCGTGTTAACTTATGTAGTAGATCTATGCAGAATTGCCTGTTAGCTCCTGCAGAACTAACATTGTTTGGCACATCTTTGAGACGAAATCTCAAGTATCAAGTAGTAGGGATGTGAATCTTTAGTTTCAGTCCGTATAAATCAGATTAAGGTCCAGACTTGACTTCACATTTCCAGGATGACTTGCCAGGCTATATCCAATTCTTGTTTTTTTCTCGTATGGATTTTTGTCAGATTTTTAACCTCTATCCAACCAGATTTTATCAGATTTAGATTGAAAGAATGATACAAATTCCAACCATCAATCTATCTGCTTAAAAAGAATGATTAGATAAACTTGATTTAACTAGGTATCCAGCTCATGCCATGCAATAATCTTCCATAAAAAGGTGGCATATTACGTTTTATAACTTCCAAAAGTTTAATTTCTTCTTCTATCATGTAGTCATGTGACTTTAAATTTCTAAACATAAAAGCGCTCATTAACTAATGTTCATTCTAATGAACCCAAATAATTACTTACCAAATTCTATCTTGAATTTTTTTTAAATGATAGAGCAATCAGACGAATTTTGGAGCAGAAAGAACAATATTGAATTTCACAACTATATGTTTACCAAAGACAATTGCAAAAGTTGGTCCTGCAGGATGTATTCCAGCAAACCTTGTTCTATGGGCACCCATTATTGACCATAAATACGGATCATAACTGCAACACTAAACTACTTAATTCATCATGTCCATATTTGTAGCGTTTCACTGTAAAATGCTTACCCAAAATCCATTTTAGTGAATTTGATGTTTATCATCATAGTCACTGAAACATTTCTAACTTCAGGAGCAAAAGAATTTGCGAATGAATAAGGCAATACTCATTTAGAAAGAAGTAAAAGAAGCTGAATGTACATTTTTAGTTTCCATAGTCATAAGAAAAATCAGATATACCAACCATTAAACTAAGTACCTGGTATACAAGGTAACCAGATCCTCCTATAATGGCAATGATGAGTATTGCAGAGATTGGATTCTTCAGCAGCTCAAAGATTGGTTGAAGGATAGTGTAAATTGCACCCGTGCTGACTGTCAAAGCATACAAACCATACCTCCTCACATTGTCCCAAAATTCTTCCACTAGTGGGCCTTCGGGGCCCAGTGCTAGAGCCTTCTCATCAAAACCCATCAAAGCTAGTGCAAACCCAATAGAGACTGCACGAATTACAGCTCTTCTTGATGACCCACTTGATAGTTTAGTTGGCACCTCTGAAAATGTTTTAGGCAGACATGGTACCTCCACATTTTGGGGGGATCTGGTAACGGGTTCTTCTTCTTCCTTTAGATGAGGAGGACGCAATGGGCTTTTTGTGCACCTAAATTTAGCAGAAACTTTTGGAGAATGGAGAGGCCTTAAGGGTGTCAAAAGAGGTTGGTTGGGTGTTGAGTGCCTTGTGAGGCTGCAACCTCTAGGGGGAGAGAGGTGAGGTCTGCACAAGGAAGAAGACATCTCCTCACTTGGGTTATTCTCTTTGATGGATAGCCTTCCACAGTCCACGCTCAGAGAGAGAGAGAGAGAGAGAGAGAGAGTTTTATACGGTGGTTGTGCGCTTTGTTCTTCTTATCCTATCACTATTGATTGGGTCCTAGAAACGGCCAATGATTTTTTGTGGAAATTATCAAAATGCTAGACGCGGCAGCTGGGACTAGTACGGGTTGGATCTTGATCAGGCCCGACCCAGCACCATTTTTTTCTTTAAAAAAAAATGGTTTGGGCCTAATTTATCGGCACAGCAAAAGTTTATGCAAATGCTTACCAAAGTTTTTACTTGGGCTAATCAAATGACTCCAATCATAAACTAAAACGGGTTGTTTTTCAGTTAACTTAACTCATACCAAGAACTTATTATTTTACCCCTTAACTAGAAAAATAAAATTATTAGTTTATCCTTAGTCGAGTGAGTTTGATGTGTAAGACTATCAACTGAATACATTTAGCAAAAAATGTATACCTTCCTAACAAAAATAACTACTTCAACCATTACACCATGAAGTTTGTTGATAATTAATTTTCAAAAAAACATTATATATTTAGATTGTAATAAGCCAATCAACCCAGCAATTACTGGACCCACTGAAATTTGACCATACATGTGATCTACATGATTACTTTTATAGGAATAGACTCTTGAATCTTTCAATTATAACACATTGTTAGGTTTTTATAAGATTTAAAAATCAATGATCTACAATTTTTCAAAATAATCAATGCTTAAAAAGTCATATTTTTTTTATCAAAAAATATGATCAAAGTGTCACTTTTTTAGCAAATCAACAATGTTGAACACATATGCAAGGTCATATTTGCAAAAACTAACCTAAAACCTAGTGATAGTCTAGCAATAGGCTCAAAAAGTGTTAGCCAGTTACCACTTTTCTCAAATCTATATAGGCTCAAAATTAAGTGGATTAAGTTTTCGAAGCTAAATAAAAACCTTAAAACTCACAATAGTTATTATCATAGCAATAGCTAATTAATCTTAATTCTTGAATTAGTAAAACTTTTGTCAACTATATATAACCACATTGACTTTTGGGTCAAATGAAAATGCAATTAGTTTGTGTTCAGATCAACTATTGAGAAACCAAAAGGACCCAATTGCATTATAATGGGTCGAGTCATTGTTGGGTTGATTGGGATATCACAATATATATATATATATATATATATATATATATATATATATATATATATATATATATAATCGAAATGCATACATTTGTCTCATACACTATGGGGATGGTGAGAAGAGATATATTTTACATCCCAGAGGAGCTATAATTGGAGATACCATTGTTTATGGTACAAAAGTTCCTATATCAATGAGAAATGCCCTACCTTTGAGTGCGGTTTGAACCATTGATTTACGTAATTGGAAGTAACCAATTAGGTTTATGAAAAAACCTAGAAATCGATCACTGATCCAATTTGAGTACCTCTACAAGATGGACCTCAACAGAAAACTGAAGAGTAACGGCATTAGGTGATTGAGTTCAGTGGTTCCTCATATAAAATTATTGACTCTAGAGATATGATAATATGGAGAAGACAAAATTGTTTGAAGCACGGATAGAACCGGAAGCGCCCCTTGTTTCAAAGAGAGAAGGATGGGTTATTCACATTTCATTTGATGGTCAGAGGCGAATTGAAAGCTAAGCAGTGGTAATTATAAAGATTCCCCAGAGGAAAAATAGAGATGTCCCCTACGTTACCCATAATATGTGGAATGGAAGTATCGACGTAATTTCATAGAGTCATTCGGTCTGAGTGCTACATGAAGAACATAAGCCAGATGACGAAATGGGGAGACCTAGGATGTAGAAGATCGTAGCATGAGTGATTCGACAGATTTGGATTCCTATATATCCACTCATGTGGTACTTTATCATACGATTCATATAAGATCCATTTGTCTATATATCATCATCTACATCCAGAAAGCCGTATGCTTTGGAAGAAGCTTATACAGTTTAGGAAGGGGTTTTTATTGATAAAAAAGAAGAATCTACTTCAATCGATATGCCCTTAGGCACAATCATACATAACATAGAAATAACACTTGGAAAGGGTGGACAATTAGCTAGAGCAGCATGTTTTGTAGCGAAACTGATTGCAAAAGAGGGTAAATTAGCCACATTAAGATTACCATCTGGAGAGGTTCGTTTGATATCCAAAAATTGCTCAGCAATAGTCGGACAAGTGGGTAATGTTGGGGTGAACCAGAAAAGTTTGGGTAGAGCTGGATCTAAATGTTGGCTAGGTAAGCGTCCTGTAGTAAGAGGAGTAATTATGAACCCTGTAGACCATCCCCATGGAGGTGGTGAAGGGAGGGCCCCGATTGGTAGAAAAACCCCCACAACTCCTTGGGGTTATCCCGCGCTTGGAAGAAGGAGTAGGAAAAGGAATAAATATAGTGATATTTTTATTCTTCATGGTCGTAAATAAAAAGAAAAAATAATGAATGATGTGTTGGGTATTGTTCCTTCAATGACTCATATACACTGACATCAAAGTATTATCCATTTGTAGATGGAGCTTCGATGGCAGCTAGGTCTAGAGCGAAGTTGTGAGCATTACGTTCATGCATAACTTCCATACCAAGGTTAGCACGATTAATGATATCAGCCCAAGTGTTAATAACACGACCTTGATTGTCAACTACGGATTGATTGAAATTGAATCCATTTAGGTTGAATGCCATAGTGTTGATATCTAAAGCGGTGAACCAGATACCTACAACAGGTCAAGCAGCTAGGAAGAAGTGTAAGGAATGAGAGTTGTTGAAACTAGCATATTGGAAGATCAATCGACCAAAATAACCATGAGCAACTATGATATTATAGGTTTCTTCCTCTTGAACGAATCTGTAACCTGCATTAGCAGACTCATTTTCAGTAGTTTCCCTGATCAAACTAGAGGTTACCAAGGAACCATGCATAGCATTGAATAGAGAACCGCCGAATACACCAGCCACGCCTAACATGTGAAATGGATGCATAAGGATGTTGTGTTAAGCATGGAATACAATCATGAAGTTGAAAGTACCAGATATTCCTAAAGGCATACCTTCAGAGAAGCTCCCTTGACCAATAGGGTAGATCAAGAAAACAGCAGTAGCAACTGCAACAGTAGCTGAATACACAACAACAATCCAAGGGTGCCTACCCAGATGGAAGCTAAGCTCCCACTCACGACCCATGTAACAAGCTACACCAAGTAAGAAGTGTAGAACAATTAGTTCATAAGGACCACCATTATATAACCATTCATCAATGGATGATGCTTCCCATATCGGGTAAAAGTGCAATCCTATAGCCGTAGAAGTAGGAATAATGGCACCAGAAATAATATTATTTCCATAAAGTAGAGAACCGGAAATAGGTTCACGAATACCATCAATATCTACTGGAGAAGCCGCAATGAAGGCAATAATAAATACAGAAGTAGCGGTCAATAGGGTAGGGATCATCAAAACACCGAACCATCCAATGTAAATACGATTTTCAGTGCTGGTTATCCAGTTACAGAAGCGACCCCATAGGCTTATGCTTTCGCGTCTCTTTAAAATTGCAGTCATGGTAAGATCTTGGTTTATTCAATCATCACGAGCTCCCAAGCACACATATTATCTATAAATGGATAATGGAAGGCTTGTTATTCAACAATATAACATGCCTTATATGCCTGTGTCAACCAAACCAATATCAACAGACTTCTTTCTATTCTTTCTATATGGAAAGATCCATCTGATTCGTTCGAGTGATCTGTGAATGAAGTGAGATAGAATACATATTATATAACATATGATAGATGGTTTATTGTAATTTATAATTGAATTTGATAAAATTCCGTATTTACTATATGGTAGTGGGTTGCCTGGGACTCGAACCTGGAACTAGTCGGATGGAGTAGATAATCCCCTTGTTTTCCAATAGGAGAAAATGATCCCTCCCCAAACCGTGCTTGCATTTTTCATTGCACACGGCTTTCTCTGTGTATACATCTAAAACAAAATTCCCTAGAAAATAGAACTCTAAGAAACTTGAATACTCAGTTGATTCAACCACTAGTACATGAAATGAGCATTTCATTAATTCATTAATAAATGAGATTTTTCATTTGTATATTTATGAATTGAATCTCGTCATTCGCATTAGTTGTTATGATTTCCATTTACCCCACGCCCAATTATGAATGGGGGACCAGACCGTTGGTACGGATAATATCCAAATACCAAATTCGTTCACTACGTAAACGGGTTCTTCGGAAGATGAAAGAAACAATTTCTTGTTCCTCTGTAAGAAACTCTTCTAATAGTTTCGAACCTAATCTCTTACAGATTGCGTGTACCATACTTTTATGTTTACGAGCTCGAGTTCTAGCACACAAAAGTCGAAGTATATACTTTATTCGACACAAACTATGTTTTTTTGAGGATTCGCTGTGATAATGAGAGAGATTTCTGCATATCCACCCGAATCGAGCAATAATATCAGAATTCGACGAATCGGCTCAGACTGATTTACTAATAGGATACCCTGATACGTTACAGAATTTCGCTTTAACCAACGATCCAATCAGAGAAAAAATTGGGACTATTGTATCAAATCTCTTAATAGCAGTATCGATCATAAATGAATTCTCTAGCATTTGACTCCTTATCACCCAAGGCTAATATTAGTCGTACACTTGAAAGATAGCCCAGAAAATAGAAAGAATGATTGGATAATTCATTTCTATGGATCCCACCCGGTTGAGACCATAAGTGAAAATGATATTGCCAGAAATTGACAAGGTAATATTTCCATTTCTTCATCAGTAAATTAGTACACCTTGAAACCATAATTGATTTTCCTTGATACCTAACATAATGCATCAAGGGTTCCTTGAAGAACCAGAGGGGCAGGGTTCTTTGAGAATCATTACGAGGTGCCACTACAAGATGTTTTATTTTTCCATAAAAATGTGTTCTCTCAAGAAAGGCTAGAGAAGATATTGACCGTAAATGAGAGGATTGTTTACGAAGGAAAACTAATACGGATTTGCATTCATATACATGAGAATTATACAAGAACAAGAATAATCTTTGATTTTCCTTTGAAAAAATGGAAATGAATTTCTTTGGAGTAATAAGGCTATTCCAATTATGATGCTCGTGTAGAAAGCATCTTAATAAATGCAAAGAAGGAGCATCTCGTATCCAGGTGCGAAGAGTTTGAAGCAAGATTTCCAGATGGATTGGGTGGGGTATTAGTATATCTGACACATAATATAAATGTTATAATTTGTCCTTTAAAAAGGGAAATATTGAATGAATAGATCATAAATTCTGATATTTTGCTATTCTTTCTAGGGAAGGTACTAATCGCATCGAGAATGAAATTTCCATAATTCCTGCAAAACCCTCTGATATCGTTTGAGAATAAAAACTCATGTTGGGCCCAACGAACCTAGAATCATTAACCAAAATGATTAAATGATTCTGTTTATGCAGTCGAGTAATTAAGCATTTCACAATTAGTGAACTAGATTTATTGTCATTGTCATAACTTAATTTTTCCGTGGGTTCATAAAAAATCAAACTATTTAAACCATGATCATGAGCAAGTGCATAGATATATTCCCAAAAAAGAAGTGGATATAGGAAGCGCTATTTCTGGTATCTATTTATTTCTAAATAGCCTTGCAATTCGTATTGCAATTTCTCCATTTGCAATGAAACTTGAACCACATGCGGGGGAGGATTTCTTAGGTTATCAAATAATACATAGTGTGATATGGTCCTAACAAGGTATATCATAAAAACAGATATACCAGAGACAAGACGTCTAATCAACGCATCCTCTCTTTTTCCATCCAACTTGTTTGTGTTTGGGTATAGTTACAAGAGATTGTGTATTAGAAATCCTTTATTTTTGCAACCCGATCGCTCTTCTGACTTTGGAATGAATAAATTTTATTTATCAGTACACCGTTTCTTATGCACATTTGGTTACACTCCAGTAACTAATGGAGAATAGTGAAGTGAATAGTTAGGATTTTTTTTTTGAAAAAGGAATCAATGATCCACTCGCTGGAGAGCCCTTTCCCGCATCAGGCACTAATATATTTTTAATGTCTAATTAGATCGGGTATTTGTTTGAATTAAGATAAGAACGAAAACTCATTGCTTTTGGTTTTTCCTTATAATTGGAGCTATATAGCTCTATCCATTTATTCACTTGACCCAACTATGAATGAATTTGGAACCGTTCCAACTAAGAATCAAGAGGACATTTTTTACCGATCTGATATGACCAGATAAGAATGAAGTATTCTTGGAGTTATCCATTGATACAACATGCTATTTTTTTCATTCATTCCCTTCCCTTTCAAGATCAGTCGTGGTCTTACAAACTCTATCGATGGTATGGACAAATCCGCTTCATCTAAATGTGTAAAAGATCATAGCCGCACTTAAAAGCCGAGTACTCTATTGTTGAGTTAGCAACCTAGATAAGGATAAATATGATGTGTAGATACGATCAGAATAAAATAAAAATAAAGAGATTTGATTACCAAAACCAGTCAAGTCAAAACATTGAACTAACATAAGAATAAGAGCAAGTTTAGAAGAAAATATGATTATCGAAAAATATATATATAATACAGAAGAGCAAATTCACAAATAAGTATAGCTTTAGTAAATAAAAAAATACTTCCTATGTCACAGACGATTCGTCAAACCAATCCTTTGAATGAAGTAAAAGACCAAACCTATGAGACCACAAGAATAGATCTATTTATCTACGATAGAATTCTATTGTATTCTATTCGTTCGAGACACCATTGTCAATATAAACGAAATATTGGAAAAACAAATAAAATAAAACAAAATACAACAAATAAACTAAATATAAATAAGGCATTGTGTTAGATTGGCACTGCAAGAAATGAAAATGAAGTGAAGTAGGGAAAAAAGAATCTCGTCTTTATTCACTGCAGGCCCCAAGATTGACCTCTTGTTTCTTGAGTTGAGGGAGTCCCAAGGAAAACCACCTAATTACTGGTAATCCCATAATTTTATGGATTTAAGTTATTATGTTATTACATATAATCTTTTTTTATCCCTCTCATATAAAAAAAGACAAAGAAATTCTTTGTCGTTACATTATTTGGAATAATATAGGAACAATAGTGAATAGGTATGAATATAGCAAGAGAGTGGCGGAGAAACAATTACACAAAATTAGAACTAGCTACTATACCGGTACTGACCATCTTTTGATTTTGTTAATTTCATTTTGTTTGATTAATTAGAAGTTCCTTAAATACCTCTGCCTTTTTTGAAATATCATGAATAGTTTTCGTGGGTTGAGCTCCTTTTTCAAGCAAATATAGAATAGCAGGAACATTTAAATAAGTTTGATTTTTTATCGGGTCATAAAAGCCTATTTTTCGAAGATCTCTCCCCTCTCTTCGGGATCTAACATCAATTGCAATGATTTGATAGGTGGCTCATTGGGATAGATGGATGGGCAATACCCCCCCCCCCCCCCCCTAGAAATGTATAGGAAGTTTTCTCCTCATACGGCTCGAGAAAGAATGATTCAATTTTATGGATATAAACTGATAGCAAACGGATCCATGAAATCATGAATAAAATTGACTCGTCTTTTTTCATTCTTTCCTAAGAATAAGAAAAAAAAATATCATTCGTCCTCATAACTCAAGTTGGGTAATTCTCAAAGGACTCAAAAATAAATCCTTAAATAAATATTTCTTGAGCGGTCTATAACCCCTTTTTTGTCTCATCTGGAATCTATTTCCATTTCTTATTATGATCCAATCCACTTGATTGAGACAATAATTGAAAATGGTGTTTTCATGTTTTGGAATCACTTATTTTTTAATCATTAGGTTTAGACATTACTTCGGTGATCTTTAATCTTCCGGAACGGCAGCAACATACCTTTTGGCAATTTCTTTCTTTACATCGAAGAATCATACAAACAATTCAATTAATTCTCCCGCGACACGCTTCTTTATAATCAAAATAGTTTCACCAATTACAACAAACTTTTTGATTTGAAACTCGGTCCAATTTTACGTTTTCTATATCGAAGATATACTTACCAAGTCGTTCCAAATTATTGATTGGCACTAACCCTAGATCCTGCCTCTGATAATCTTTTATTCTCGAGCTCCATCATGTACTATTTACATTACAACCAAACATCGTGGAGTAATAGTGAAACCGAACAAAATATGTCGAGCCAAGAGCATGTTCATTGAAGATGATGGATGTCAAAATCCACAACCGATCATGTCATTCAAGTCGCACGTTGCCTTATACCACATCGTTTCAAACAAAGTTTTACCATAACAAACATTCCTATAATTCGGAATCGGTACGGGGTTGATTCAATATGGAATTAAATCATAAATAGTCATTGGTTCAATCAATGGAATAGTATTCCATATTTTTGATTGATCTTTTACTCTCTCTCTCTCTCTCTCTCTCTCTCTCTCTCTCTCTATATATATATATATATATATATATATATATATATATATATATATATATATATATATATATATATATATATATATAAAAGCTTCATCGTATAGTTGTTAGAGTTGTGATTTTTGTTAAGAAGGTCAACGGTTCAAATATCATTGTAAGTAATAATTTTTTTCCTAAATAAATTCAGTTGAGAGCGCTATAAGAGGTCAAACTTACTTTGCTAGTCCATCTAAAGTAAGGATAAACTAGTAATTTTATTTTCTTAGTTACAAAGGTAAAATAGTAACTTTATAATATGAGTAAGCTTAACCTAAGAACAACCAGGTTATTTGATTAACTCAAGTAAAAATTTTGGTGGGCATTTACAAAGTCTGAAATGTTTTGTACGGGGATGAATTAGGCAGAAACGTTTAGGGGTACATGAAAATTTTCCTTTTTTTTTTACAACCCAGCACAATCGAAACGGTACCTCATCAAAGGGAGTCGATCTTGTTGGATGTAAGATTAGGGATGTAAACGGTTAAGATTCCATAGGATGATGCGGTCAGTATCATATCCAAATAAATCGGACACTGGCTAAACAGATTCGGATTCAGATTGAGACTCGGATGGTGAAAAGCTCATACCAATTCTAGTTTCTTACATGTAATCATATTTGGATATCCATTAAATCCAGATATCTATCAGATTTGGTAGCAAAAAATCAAAACCATAGCCATAACCACGTATGATTATAATTGGATATGGATTTAATTCGATTAAATGGGGTCGGATTCAGTCGGATATTGGATAAAATCCAATCTGTTGACATCCCTTTGTAAGATATCGGATTCAGAGTTAGATTTGCAATTGGACTCATAGAGCATATACTAAATCCCGATCCAATTAGAGTATATATCCTAGTAAATCCGAGACAGACATAATCGGACTCGGGTCTTGTCAGACTTTAAGTTGGACTCATATTTGGGCTCAGACTCGGCTATAAGTGCCACATCCAAGTCGATCAGCATTTAGATATCCGTCCTGAATCTAGACCTTTTACTTCCCTGCATATCCTCTTGACTGTTGCCTTTGTGCTTGTGCTGAGTAACAGACTTGCAGTAAGAGACCCGAGGGAGTAGTGTAGTTGGAACGGGCTTCGGCTGTCAGACGGGTAGTCGGAGTTCGATTCCAGCAGGCGTTATTCCCCTTGCGACAAGCTGAAGCCAGTGGCTCTCTATGGTCAAGGGGTGCGCCCGGGTTTACACCCCTCTGGGGTGGTTTGCCTGTTCCTATATGAAAAAAAAAAAAAACAGACTTACAGTTGGGGTGTCAAAAGTTCGGATCATGATCCATTCTGGCCAAAACTGATGCTGGCCAAATGAGTCCGGTAGGCAGGCTCTGGGTTGTACTAAGATAATGCCTATTTCCTAGCTATTGTCTAAGATGGATCCAAGTACGATCCAATTCTTACCGAGGTCCAGTTAGTCGGGAATTCCATCATTGTCAACCAGCTCCCTACTCAACTTTAAAAGGCTGGTTCCAGAACTTGCTCCCATGCTTGATGCTACATAGAGTTGCTGGCAGGTCAGATATCCAACTCATTCCCAGACCCAAAAATATCATATGGAGTCGGTTTCGGGATTGGTGTTGGGTCAAGAAAAACGGAGCCCAAATCCAACCCATATTATTTAAGAGTCTTTAAAATACTTTCACATAAAAATACATATAGAGTTAGTCAGGTGGGTTGGGGTTGGGTCGGCATAGATCCAATCCATTGCCAGCTCTGAACTGCACTTGTCAAGATATCTGAGACTTGCTCAACCTAATATGCTGTAAGGCATGTCACTAACTTTAGCTGTTTAGCCAGCATCCTAACAGGGCCTACACAGATTTGGTAACTATATACGATTATAATGGAATGCAGATATGGTTTTAATTTTTTTTTGCTACCGAATCCATCAAATATCCAGATTTGATGAATATTTGAAACTGTTTACAAGTAAAAAAGAAGAAGAGGGATTTACTGTCCGGATCTGAATTTGAATCCATTTAGCCAACATCCAATTAGTTGGATATGGTATTGGCTACATCAAACCACTTACACCTCTTCAAATGGATCACAGATGGCCTATCCACTAGGATATGCCACATGTTTGCTATTGAGATTTCATGATGCAAGTTGTTTTGACTCAATCTAACGGTGGTTGGCGTTAGCAGCCTGGCCAACGGCAGCTGCGGGCCAGATGCAAGGGTAGGCCATGAAAGGGGGTTGCTCAGGTGGTGGAAAGGTGAGGCAGTAGAGAGAGAGAGAGAGAGAGAGAGAGAGAGAGAGAGAGAGAGAGAGAGAGAGAGACGTCACCAGTATCACAGATAGGTCGGTTGATCATCCAAACTGTTAAAATTGTGTTGCCGCCTGTTACAATTTGCAAGAGGCACCACGTTACGATAATACGATTTACAAGTCATGATTTGCACATATTGTGTGACGATTTGTCTGATGCGATGCACATATCGTGTGACGATTTACATGATGCGATTGCTAGGGTTGCAGCGATTTGTGACCATCGTCATATCAACACAGAATATAACGTGGTTTGATTGATATGACCTACATCCACAAAAGGCACCACCAGCTATTATTATTTCTGGCTCTCTCTCTCTCAACATGCGTCTGCTTACACCTTGCTTAAATACATGAGCCTTTTCTAATTACATTAGGAAACCTTTCTCATGATCAATAAGGTAACTTGCCAATCTGAGGCAATCTCAACAATAAAGATAGGGATAAGATAAACCAAATCGATAGAGAGAAATCCTGAGCCCTTGGGTAACCACCTTCCTTCTTTCATCACTCCCCCTCAAGTTGGTAGGCAGATATCAATCTGCCCTACCTTGCCATTGAGGTATTGAAATCGTTCTTGGCTTAAAGACTTGGTGAAGATGTCAGCCACTTGTTCATTTCCCCTAACATGAGAAGTATGAATAGTATTGTCATGATTTTTTTCCCTAACAAAATGGCAATCAACCGTGATGTGCTTTGTCCGTTCATGAAACACCGGATTTGCGCCGATGTGTATAGCGGCCTGATTGTCACACAATAGTGGCATGGAATTAGTTTGATGAAATCCCATATTGGTGAGAAGAGATCTTACCCATATTAGCTCGCATGTAGCTTGAATCATTGCTCTATACTCAGCTTCACACTTGATCAGGCAACAACATTTTGTTTTTTACTTTTCCAAGTAACTAGATTTTCTCCAACATAGGTGCATTAGCCAGACGTTGATCGCCTATCTCTCAGATCACTAACCCAATCTGCATCCGAGTATCCAACAATGTCAATTTTATTATTCTTTGAGAATAAAATTCTTTTTCTTGAAGTGCCTTTCAGATAACACAAGATTCTATGAGCCATTTTCAAATAATGTTTCTCTGGTTTATGCATGAACTGACTGATAAGGCTGATTACGTAGGTAATGTCGGGCCTGGTAGCAGTAAGATATATGAGACGCCCCACCAGTGTTTGGAAGCTGGATACATCATTAAACATTTCTCCTTCATCTTTACAAATTTTGCTATTGACCTCAATAGGGGTAGTAGCCGGCTTTGCTCCAAGCAACCTTGTCTCTTTAAGTAGGTCTAAGACATAATTCCTTTCACATATAAAGATACCTTTATCAGAATGGGCTAGCTCAATGCCAAGAAAATACTTCAGACGTCCTAAGTCTTTGATCTCAAATAATTGATTTAAGTGATATTTGACTTCCTTCATGAACTTTTGATCATTTCCTGTAAGTATGATATCATCAACATAGACAAGAAGAATTGTGATACCTTCTTTTCTAAAAGCCACAAACATGGTATGGTCAACATTACTCCTTTTGAAGCCAATGTCGTGGAGAGTTTCACTCAACTTGGCAAACCAAGCACGTGATGACTGTTTGAGTCCGTACAACGCCTTGTTTAGCTTGCATATTGTTTTCTTTTGACCGATTATAGGCTCCACACCCTGAGGTAACTTCATGAACACTTCTTCATCGAGTTTGCCATGTAAAAAAAGCATTTTTAACGTCAAGTTGATAGGTGTCCCAATTCATGTTTGCTGCTAAAGACAGAAGTACCTGAATGAAATTCATCTTTGCAACTGGTGCAAAAGTCTCATTATAGTCCAGACCTTCGACTTAAGTGTACCCCTTTGCCACAAGACGAGCTTTAAAATGCTCTATACTACTATCACTTTTATACTTTATCTTATAAATCCATTTGCAACTGACTGCTCTTTTTTCTTCTGGGATGTCGATCAAATCCCACGTATGATTTTTCCTTAAAGCATCTAGTTCTTCCTTCATAGCCTTCCTCTAATTTGGATCTTCATTAGCTTTATCAAAGGTTGTCGGCTCTTGATGAGAATAGACATTAAAAATAAAACGCTGATAGTGAGGCGCAAGCCTTTCCAAAGATGTATACTTCTCAATAGGGTGAATAGTGGAAGAGGCCACTTGATATGTGTAGAAATCCTTTAAACTAGTTGGCGGTCTTGAGGTTCTTGTCGATCTTCTTAGCGGTATATGAGTTTGGCCATCATTATCAAGAGAACACTCTTCTGATGAAGCATGAGTCTCTTGGTTGGACCTTTCTTAAAGATGAAATTCAACATTCTCATCAAAAGTCACCACATGAAGGATTGGATCTTGAGATTCACTATGCTTCTCCCCCTGTTCATCTTAAAACATACCAGTCACAACATCAAGAAAATATGGCTCACTTTCAACAAACTTCACATCCCTTGATACATATGTTTTGTTTTTTTATAAGGTCGAGGCACTTGTAACCTTTTTGACTTATGAAATAGCCAAGAAAACAACATTTTATGGAAATTTTTTCAAGTTTGTTTCTATCTTTTTCTGAAAAATGAACAAAACACTTACACCCAAATGTTCTCAAGTGAGAAAATTTTATTTTTTTATTATGCAAAATTTTGATGGGAATTTTATCCTCAACTGACGTGCTTGGAATCCTGTTGATGACATAGCATGCTGAGACTATGGCGTCGGCGCAATATTCTTGAGGCATATTCATATGAATCATGTAAGCTCTTGCGACATTTAGAATATGTTTGTTTTTTCTCTCGAAAATGTCATTATGTTGTGGTGTTCCTACACAGGTTGTTTGAGGCAAGATTCCATGTTGCGACATGAATCTTTGCATGGACTCATTTACATACTCACTGCCATTATCAGACCTTAGATGTTTTATCTTGGTGTTAAACTGGGTAAATACCATCTCAAAATAATCCTTAAAGATTTGGGAAACTTCACTATTTTCTTTCATAAAATAAATCCAGACTACACGAGAATATTCATCTATAAAGATAATGAAATATCTATATCCTAGACAAGACACGATAGGAGCAGGTCCCCATACATCACTGTGAACAAGATCAAAAAGATGTTTACTTCTACTACTGAATGCTGGAAAAGATAATTTAGTTAGCTTTGCATAGACACATGTTTCACAAGTATGAGTATTAATAGGTAAATCAGGAAATAAAATTTTCAACACCCCGTCTGATGGATGTCCCAGACTGTTATGCCAGAGGCTATAGCTTTCTCCTTTCGCTGCAGAGCATAAAGCTTGAGGGTTTTTATCTAACAAATAGAGACCTCTATGTTCAATCTCTTTACTAATCTCCTTCATCATTTTTGCATCCTGAAACACAACACCCTCAGCAGAAAATGTTATGATGCAGTTAAGGTCTTTAGTTAAACGACTAACCGATAACAAATTGTTTGAGAGTTGGGGAACATAGAGAGCTTTTATGGGCTGTTTGAAATTCACACAGTCCGTATACCCGATACCTTGCACAAGAACTGAGTTTCCATCGACAATATATATAGGTTGCCTGTCCGATATTTTTATATCATAGAGCAAGCTCAACTCACCTGGCATATGGTCGGTTGCTCCACTATCAATCACCCAATTTTTTTGGTGAGAGTTTGTAACTAGGGCATGGTGATTATACATACCTGAACTGCCACCTTGATATTCTTCTTCACGACTGACGACAAGGTTGGACTTATTTGCTACAAAATTTGGGCTAGATCACTCACTGAATAAGTGTCAATTAGCTCTTTCCTTTGTCCTTGATTTTTTTCACTGCCTGGTCGTCCGATAAGATCCCAGCAACGCTCCTTTGTATGCCCATTTTTTTTGCAATGAACACATCGCAATTTTGGCCTTCCTTGGGCAATCTCAATCAGGTGGGTATGTTTCCCTTTTTTCAGCACTCATAGTCGTTCTTTCAGCACTCTTGGAATTTTTAGTTTTACACGCTACTTTCTCTTGAATCAATAATTCAGATTTTACCTCGCTTTCCATTACTTTGCATCGAGTTTCCTCGCGCTGAATAATAACACAAACATTATTAAAGGAGGGCAAAACTTGAGTCATTAGGACTTGACTTCGCAATTGATCGTAATCTTGACTGAGGCCAGCAAGTAACTTGAAGATTCTATCCTCCTCTTGACACCGCTTTATAACTTCTGGATCAGTTGTGGTAGGATGGTATTGAGCAATGTCGTCCCACATGCCGCGCAAAACTCCTAAATATGTATAAAAAGGTTTACCTTCATGTTTATATTGAGATATATCTTGCTGCAACTGATAAACTCTAGCAAGATTATTTTGCTCCCCGTATACCTCTTTCAAGGCGACCCACAGATCTTTGGCCGTCTCCATAAAACAAAAAACCCTCAGCTATAGTTGGGTCCATGGAATTTAGTAACCAGGACATGACTAGATGATTTGTTGATTCCCACTCATCATAAGTCGAGTCTTCTTTAGATGGTTGCTGAATTTTGCCAGTGACATATCCAAGTTTCAACTTACTGCTAAGAAAAAGACTTGCGGCTTTCGACCAACTTAGATAGTTCAGACCATTAAGAGAGACGGTGGTGATTTTCAAGGTAGGATTTTGCTCTTGAACCACAACCTTCATAAATGAGCTACTGGTTGCAATCATCCCACCCGATGTTCCTTGAGCGTCGGCCATGAAGAATGAGAAAGCAGACACACGTGTGAAAATGACACAATGACAAACCAGTTACTGCAGCAAATGAACCAGACTGATCTTGAACGCAGGCTCTGATACCATGTTAAAATCATGTTGCCGCCTGTTACGATTTGCAAGAGGCACCACGTTACGATAATACGATTTACAAGTCATGATTTGCACATATCATGTGACTATTTACATGATGCGATTGCTAGGGTTGTAGCGATTTGTGACCATCGTCATATCAACACAGAGTATAACGTGGTTCGGTTGATATGACATACATCCACGAAAGGCAACACAAGCTATTATTATTTCTTGCTCTCTCTCTCAACATGCGTCTGCTTACACCTTGCTTAAATACATGAGCCTTTCCTAATTACATTAGGAAACCTTTCTCATGATCAATAAGGTAACTTGCCAATCTGAGGCAATCTTAACAATAAAGATATGAATAAGATAAACCAAATCGACAGAGAGAATCTTGAGCCCTTGGGTAACCACCTTCCTTCTTTCATCACAAACTCCTATCATTGTTTGTTAGACGACCGTCCTGTAGATGCACAGAAAATGGCCAGGGTTGGGTAAGTAGGAATGAGGAGAGGTGGGAAGGGGTTCACCCCTTCACACATGCATGTACGAGAGAGAGAGAGAGAGAGAGAGAGAGAGAGAGAGAGAGAGAGAGAGAGAGAGAGAGAGAGATTGTCCGATTGAAAATAATTGGATGGTGCTGGGTGTTTTGGAGATTTTGGAAAGCTCCCTTCCCTCTCTCCATAGTGACAAAAGTTAAAAATGGCAAAATATCGTTTTTCAAAAACTTGAGAATTTATTTTTTTTCAAAATTCTTATATTTTTTGGCAAAATTTTGGAAATATAAAAATAAATTAAAAAATAAACTTTATAAGAAAATATTAATAACAATTATTTAAAAATAAAACACAAGTTCTTCACGATAAATAGTCATTTAAAATGTAAATATCACATTTAAATTGTGATATTTATGTTTTTCATAAATCTTGCCATATTTTTAAAATCTGCAAGAAATTACCGTTTTAAACTTTTAGGCAATTTCACATGATATTATCATGAGATTTTCATAAATCTCACGATATTTGTCACTATACCTCTCTCTCTCTCTCTCTCTCTCTCTCTCTCTCTATATATATATATATATATATATATATATATATATATATATAAGAGAGAGAGAGAGAGAGAGAGAGAGAGAGAGAGAGAGAGAGAGAGAGAGATTTGACCAATGTTGCCAGTATCATAATCAGACCTGTATCATTTGGCCAACGATTTAGGTGAATCAACCGATTCTCAAGTGAATTATTTTGAATCAATCAAAAAATAATTTAAAAATATTACGTCAATGAGAGTGTGACACATGTTAAAGTCATTAAAATCATAATAAAAAAACATATTTAAGTTAATTTTTATATTTATTAAAAAATAGCCAATTTAGGTTAGTATCGTATCGATTTTTCTGACGATATGATATATATCAACTGATTCAGGCCGATACACATCGATACTGACAACATTGTTTTGGACGATCTGCTAATTGGACAATCCCCCTTCCCTCTCTCTCTCTCTCTCTCTCTCTCTCTCTCTCTCTATATATATATATATATATATATATATATATATATATATATATATGAAAAGTAGTATTTGTTTAACCGATAGGAGCTTAAACGCATGCATGCTGAGTGTCCATCACACACAAGATGAACACTCGATGCACTTTTTGCACTAAAATCACCTTTAGCGGTGCTTTTGAAGCACCAATAAAGGTCCTATCGCTTCAAAACGATGTTAAAACACCCCAGGGGGCACATGCAATATTAAAAAAATGTTTTTTTGCAGTTTTTTGAAGCGCCGCTAAAGGTTCCAGCAAAACTGGGACCTTTAGCGCTGCTAAATCTCTTGTTTTTTCATTTTTGGGTAAAAAGAAGTTGAACATCCATCCCGCACACTCAACACAGGTGCGTTTTGATTAAGCACCTATGGATCAAGCAACTACCACTCCACTCACTCACTATATATATATATATATATATATAATATTTGTGCTATTAAAGGCTTGCAACTATTTTGTAAGGAATCATAAGTTGAAGCTTTATCAACTTAATCTGAACACAGAGATATATTTAGCATGGTTTGTTTGCTAAGGATCAACTTTTGGATCATGTTATTTTGATTTAAAAAATATTAATTTTTGATTCATTAAATTTTAGTGCATTGTAAACCATTGATTTTTGAAACCCTCAAAAAACCTACTTACATGTTACAGTAACATGATTCAATCCTCATTTTTACTAAACAAACCTTGTAGGTCACATCCATAAAGTCCAATCTACAAAAAAAAAAATCTAAAAAATATGAAAAGAAAGTGATTTATAGTCAATAGTTTTGTGTTTCAATAACACAAGATAATAACTACCCTCATGGGGTAAGGAACCCCTCGTAATAGATTGTAATATTTTTTAAGCTTTTTTGTTATTTGAGATGTGATCTGCATATTTGGATTAATAGAAACTCAGGGCTAGATAATTTATTCCAAGTGTCACTAAGAATTTGTACGGGTTGACAAATCAATGGCCCAGAGTATTACAATTTTTCAACCTTCTTAAAATCATTTTTTTAAATTGAGAAAATATAATCAACAGTTGATTCTTACTATTTTGACCATCAATACATCTCTATAAAATTAGATTTGGTTAATTAAAACAACCTCAGCTAGGGAGTTCCTTAACCACGAGTGTGTGTATATATATATATATATATATATATATATATATATATATATATATATATATATATATATATATATATATATATATATATATATATATATATATATATATATATATATAGCTAAATGATTTTTTGGATTTCACGGTGATTTTTTCGCGGTTCTGACCCCCATAAATGTGTTGCGCATGGTAAATCTATTTACTAAGAATCTACACCTAGATCATGTGTTTTATACCTCGATCATGGTAAATTTATACTTGAGCTTTTTCAAAAAATCAATGGTCCAAAATCTTTGTAAATTTTTGAGGCTCCAATCCTTTTTTCATCGAAAACACATGATCCAGGTGTGGATTCCTCGTAAATCGACCATGCCCGATACATTTATGGGGTCAAAACTGCAAAAAACACAGAAAAACCCTAACGTGCCAGCTGCTACCAATTTCTCTCTTTCTCTCTCTCTCTATATATAAGTGATTGAAAGTACGTACAAACTTGTCAAATCTAAACTTGGTGCAAACCACACAGAAGTGTAGATGGAAAACAGAAAAAATAACCTTACGCATCCGTTAAACAATTATTAAAGGTTATTTTTTAATGACAGTCAAACACCTGCTAAATGCTATTTTTTCCCATTTTCTTTTTTGCTGGTTTGCACGGGTGGGGTTCCTTTGTTGCAAGGTCAAAGCAGGGTGTACTCCCTGATGGATAGGGAGGACTTTAAGGGTTTTACCAACGGCCGGCCTGCCAATGTGCAATTTGTGAGGGAGAGGTTTTATCTTGACTTTGTAAAAAAAAAAAAAAAGACTTGCTCCTTCGGATGTTTAATGGGTAGAGCCTGCTTATTTGGTACTTTTGATTAGAAGGAGAGAATATATTACCCATGGATATTAATTATATCACTTCATGGACTTGTGACAAGAATTAAAAAATCATCCGAATAAAGAACAAAAATAGAATGTTCAGAGCGAGATCAGACGTATCTTGGCTGCAAGAATATGCTCCCCAAGTATTTTTTATTGCATGAACATTTCTTTTGGGATTTCTTAAATCAGTGAAGATAATTTCTGCAATCCCGTCAACGTGCATGCAGCATGCTACAAATCATGAACTATATATTTTCAAGGAATCAAACGAGATATCTGGATGGTTAGGTTACAGTATTATGACTTTCGAGTTCAAAAATACTGCATTGAGAATGGAGTCGGCAGTGCAAGTACACCACATCTCAACACCATTCATAAGATAACGTTTTTATATAGCAACTCTATCCTCAATACCACATTTTTGACAACACATGAAAATGGTGTTTCCTTCTCAATGCAAGGCTCCCAAACAGATCCTTAGTATGGTTTCTCTTTCAGATAATCATCATTCATCTGGTCATGTGTGGCACATTTCATATTGTCTTTTTTATAATCCCATTAGGGGCCACACGGTTTACACTAAAAAAGCCTAGAGTAAATCAAACTCTGCAACAATCAGTTGCTCTTATACGTTTGACTGTAGTTCAGATTCCACACTTTCACTTTTCTTTCATGAGAGAACACGTGCTGGGTTGAATTAGGTACCCCTTATGAGTCAAGTCAAATATTTGATCTAGTTCAAAGCTCAAAACCAGGCTCAGTCAATCATGCAGGCATGGCTGATGGTGTTCTCGACCATTCTATTGCCGTGCCAAAGTGGTTGGTGCAACAAGCCTGTTCTCTCTCTCTCTCTCTCTCTCTCTCTCTCTCTCTCTCTCTATATATATATATATATATATATATATATATATATATATATATAGAGAGAGAGAGAGAGAGAGAGAGAGAGAGAGAGAGCTACTTTGTGAAATTCTCTAAAGAATTCATGAAATGAATACATAAGGTTATAGTTATGCCAGCTTGTATGTATGCCAATAGAATTATGAATATCAGTGAGCGATGAAAGTGTTTTGAGTCATAGGAGTTGCGTTCAAGGCTCTCTCACAACGCACATTGGTTATGCTTCAATTTTTTTCACAACTAAAAAAGGGTTTAAGTCAAAAGGCACCCTTAATGATACATAGACTTTTGTCTTGCTTAACAATATTTGAAACTAGGGGAATTGTTAAGGGGCTTTCAAAATATATGATCATTTGTCTCATCATGTGCTGACTTATAGGTTTCCTCTAGAAGCCTTGTGTTCTGCACTTAAAATCGAGATAATCTTTAGCGATTTAATTAAATAATGCCTTTTCTCCTTTACAAGTTGTATTATTCCCCTAATTGAGATTGCTTCCTACAACAGTAATTAAGCATACTAGGCCTGTCAACAGGCCGGACCTGTGCCGGACTCTGGTGGTCCCATAATCAGGTTCGACTTTGTGGTACCAATACCGGGTGCATAACCTAGCCTGACAGGACCTAACATAATCAGGGCCAGTCTTGGGTCTGGATATGGATGACATATAGCAATCACGGCAAAATGTTGTGCCACAGTAACTAGTGTGTGCTTTACCCTGCCCTCCACGAAAGTCCAAAAAGAGGCACTCGTAACACCCCAAAGGGATACCAAGGTATCTCATTGGTAATATGATCTTCTCACATTGAAAAATGCTTCCTGCTTCGAATTCTATTTCACCATCAATGTCATCAAACAAGATAAAGCTACTCTTTTTGAAATTGGACATGAAACATAATACTTTCGTAAAAATATTAAGAATGAGTAAGAGAGATCTCATGTTCTTTGTGGTTGCCTCTCCAAAGATCAAAACATCATCTTCAAACAAGATATGTGTAAAACCCTTCTCCTCAGGTAGGTTGACTCCAATATACAATCCACATTCACATGCCTTATTTAGAAGGTAAGTCAAAATTTTATAGCAATGATGAATAGAATGGGCGAGATTGGATCCTCTTGTCAGAGGCCCTTCTTGGACTTGAAAAATTCTCTTTGTTGGCCATTTATGCAAACTGATACCGATGAAGACTTAAGAAGCACTTTCATCCACCTTATCCATCTCTCTCCCGCCCCCACCCGACGCAAAACACATAGTAGGAAGTCCCAACTAACGAAGTTGAAAGCCTTACGAAGGTACAGTTTGAGAAGAAAACTTTTCTTTTTTGAGCTATGCATTGTATGAACTGCTTCATGTGCGAGGAGACAACCGTCATGAGTTTTTCTCTTAGACACAAACGCAAATTGTAAGGGCCCGATCACCTGATAAACGACTTGCTCGAAACAACAGCAAACACCCTTGTAACCACATTGAGAGGGGTGCCTAACAGTGAATTAATTGGTCTAAATTTTCAGATCTCATTGGCCCCTATTTCATTGGGATAAGCACAAGAAGGGACTCCCCCCATCTTCTAGGTAGACATGAATCCGGTGAAACTCAGTGAAAATATCTAAAAAATCACCCTGACATGCAAGCCAAGCAACTTTAAAAAATTCAATCGGAAACCCGGTGATCCTAGATGCCTTATTATTTAGAAGCTCCCATATTACTTGATTAATTTCATCAAATATGGACACTCTGTTCAAAGACACTTGTGCCTACCGATCAAAACACCTCATAGGAGCTTCAATTATGTCAAGAGAGTCCTTAACCACTGAATTTGTGAACATGTCCCAAAAATGCTTTGTTGCCTCTCTTGCAATATCTTCAAACCCTACTTTATGCCCTCCAATAAACATAGTCGAACGATAGTTTTCTCTTCTACGAGATGAAGAATAAAAGGAGAAAAACTTGGTGTTCGTCACCACATTTCATACAATGCAACTTCGACCTTTGCCTTCAATTAATTTCTTCTCGTGCTCTCCATTATGTGATGTGATCTATCAAAGTGGTATGCCTTCCAATCCCTTCATTCATATCATTTTCACCCTTACTGCCATCCACCTGAGATGCCAAGTCTGCCTGTATCAAATGTAATCTGACGCAATCTGTCTTCACATACTTCAATCTGCTTCAACTTCTCCTTCTTTACCCCTTCAGACCATTGTAATATCTAATTTCTTGCATTGTCTATTTTCTTTACCAATTGTAGAACTGCTTAAGTACCATTCCTGCTGTTGAGCCCACCACTGTTTAATGTTTTCAATTAAAGTAAGATTTCTCAACCACCAAGTTCAAATCTAAATCTTTTATGGTTTTTTCGTCTCACTCTCCATTCAAACATGATAGGAGCATGATCCAAAATGGAGATTGGTCCCATAGATGCTTAGTCATCATGTGAATTTTCCTACCACCCCCGCTTTACAATGAATCTGTCAAGTTTTGGCATATATGAGTCACTTCTCCTGTACCAGGTGGAAGACAGGGATCATCCTCCTCGTCAAGCTCTGATTGCACAAGTGAAAATTACGCAATATATTCGATATTAGATTAACTGAGTGAATATTCTAGGTCAATGGAGCAGTTGGTGCAAAGTGGTTGATTTTTGGTATTAGTTTTTTGGAAAATATGCCAAATATTCTTTTTAGGTTGCAATTTGCTCTTTTGCAAATTTTTTTTTTATTCTTGATTATAATCACTTCCAAGTCTTGAGAGAAATGGGTTTCTTTTAGTTATCCCATTGTCTTTTGGGAGTTAAAGTGCTTATTTAAGAGTGTCTTTTTTAGGGAGGGATGGTACACGCAGCTTCCACTCTTGCAATTTTATATTATAAAATCTGTCAAAAGCTTCAATTGTTGGCCTCTGTATACCACTTTTTGTTTTTTAAGGAAAGGAAAAATATGGTTACTAATAAAAAGTAATACAGATAGGCAGCAAATGATGAGGTATCACTTGCTGTCAATGAAGAAAAAACGACAATCAGAGAACCAGTGTTACAAATTCCGATACACTTGACTTGTTCAACTAGCATGAGTATTGAAAATATTGCTGATACAAATGGGAGAAGAAAGGATGAGATTTTTTGAAACTTTTGACAACATTTTAGTTTAATAAATATTGCATTAATGAAGGTAGATTGCTTATTCAAGACATTCATGCGTCTCCTTACAATTTCAACAAAAAAAGAGGTCAAAATACAGTGTCGATAAAATTGTCACTTGATTCAGCAAATGTCTTACATTTCCAAAAATTTATGATGTTTATCCGGGCTTATATTTTGTTGGTTAATTATTTTGTGATTTCTATATATTATATAGTAACCTGTATCATTATACACATAAATCGTCCGTCATATTGGATAATTATTTGCGCTGATCCCATGCGGATCAACGGCTACAGTTTCTTTTAACATTTGAACAAATTAGTGGTAGTTGTGACCGTTACAGGTCAAAAATCTGAGAAAAGGGAGGAATCAGACGTGCTGGGTGCATCCGACCCCTTGTTCGATGATACGCCCAATCGAGTGTGTGTGTATATATATATATATATATATATATATATATATATATATATATATATATATATATATATATATATATATATAGTTTTATGAAAGTGCATGCTTATGTTTGATACTAAATGTGTGAAGGTCAACAAAAGACTGTCTTTAAAATTTAACATGAAAGATTTTAGTAATATTGATGTCATATAGGCATTTAAAGTTTGAAGCTTGGTACTGAATTTACTCAATACCATTTTTTCTCAAAAATCTTAATTTTTTAAAATTAAAACATATGTTCTGTTATTTTCAATTATTAAAATTTATATATATTGCATGTCTTTCTGTCCTATTTTTGAAAATTTTGTGAATACGTGTCTCACCCACGAGTCACGTACCCATACCTATCCGTGTCTTTGTGATATAGTACTGAATTAAGGGTTTTAAACAAGTTCAATAAGTTGATCTTGCACATTATGTGACGCCTATTTCACTGGCTATTTGATTGACTTGGTCATCCAACTAGTTATTTTGCTTAAACAATTAAGACCTTGACTTTGGGCAATAATTATAAATAAAAGATATGATATTCTTTGAATAAAAAACAAAAGTAAACTGTTGAGAGAAAGGTTCTAAGAATTTTTCACGGCATAAGAATATTCTCACAAGTATTTTATTTTGTATGAATCAGTGAAGATAGTTTCCTTAATCCCACTCATTGATGTGCTTAAATGTATATTTTGATGGGGTCAAATGAGATGGCTGGATGGCTAGGTTACATTACCATAACCAAGTGGTTTTGGGTTGGAATTCCTCTAGGGTTATCTCCAACTTGTGCAAAACAGAAAAAAAAAACAAATTCAACAAATTGTGCCAAAATAATGAGGAAAAGTTAAAAAAAAAGCAATAAAATAAACTTAGAGCACAAAACCACAAGCATCTTGAACTTCCCCGGTGCTGCTACAATAATAAATTATGTATGGTTGTAAATAGGGTTGTTTCCATGAAGTGATACATAACCGTGACCCAGAAGGATGCGTGAGTTTGCCCATCAAACAGCTAAGCTGCGCTTAATGAGCCAACCATGCACTCCTCATATGGATGCAGCCCTCCGCATTTTGTGTTATCTCAAAGGTGCCTCAGGCCAAGGGATTCTAATGAATTCATCTAGTAAATTGACTGTTCTCGGCTATTCTGATTCAGATTGAACTTCCTGCCCAACAACCCACAAATCTACTTCGGGATATTGCATTATGATCGGCCTTAGTCCAATTTCATGGAAATCAAAGAAACAGTCCACTGTCTCTCAATCATCGGCAGAGTATCATTCTATGGCATTAACAACTTGTGAGCTCATTTGGATAAAAAATTTATTGACTGACTTTGGAATTTCTCATCCTCAACCCATGACTCTATTTTGTAACAATCAAGCAACACTGCATATTGTTACTAACCCTGTTTATCATGAGTGCACCAAATATATCAAAATTGATTGCCATCTCATTTGAGAGAAAATTCAAAATGGGTTAATCTATACTCAGTTAATTTCTACCCATTCACATTGCGCTGACGTTTTCACAAAGGCCTTGAGCAGTGCACAACTCACTTCTGAAGACCAAGTTGGGCATGCTTGATCCACATCACTACAAGAAATCTGTGGATTAACGACGACCTCAATACATCGCCAATCCATTGCTGCAGATACATGTTTGACATTGCTGTCGGTGAGTTGCAGGAAAATGAAAAAAAAAATTGATGTCAGAGAGGGAGAGAGAGGGGGGGGGGGGGGGGCGTGGGGGTCGACCGGCTTCGGCGACCAGCCGACACCGATGGTCGGCCCGTGCCGGATGGATGCAGAGGAGGGGGTCGGCAGGGGCCGACCCCTCTGCACCTGGGGATCGGACAGGGCTCAGCCCCTTCTAGTCTTTTTATTAGAGATCGGGTCGGTCCGAGGTGACCCGGACCGAACCGGGTCGGTCTGGGTGCGACCCAGACCGAGCCTGCAAAAAAAAAAGGGCTGGTTCGGCCTGGGTGCGACCTAGACCGAACCGGGTCGGTTCGGGTCGCACCCAGATCGAACCGAGACGAGTCAGAAAAAAATAAAAAATATAATTAAAAAAAAAATTTAGGTTGGGTGAACCGGTTCAGGTCGAACTGCTTCACACCAAACCGGTTCGGATGGAACCAGTTCTAGTGAAATCGATTCAGACCGAATCGGGTCTGAACTGAACCAGTTTGGACAAACCTGAGTCAGGCCGAACCGGTTCGATCTAACTGGATCTGGGTTCTCAGCTTGGATCCAGTTGGATCTCGACCTATTCTGAATCCAGACTGACTTTTCTAGATCTGATTGGATCAGTCCTAGATCCATTTCAGAACTGGGTCTAGATCAGATTGTTCTGGATCCAGTCAGACAATTCAGGATCCAGTCAGACTCTCTTGGATCTAGTAAGAGGGTATGGATCCTGTTCTAGATCTAGTCAAGCTATTCTGAATCCAGTTAGAATATTCTGGATCCAATCAAACAGTTTTGGATCCGGATATGTATTGGATCTAGACCCAAACAAGCAGAATTTGGATTCAGATCAAAATTGGATTTGAATCGGTTCATAAGATAGTCTCAAGTTGTCTCAAAATTCGAAATGATCAAAATATTCAATTGGATACCCGAGATCCATTTCAGTAAAATGAACATATCTTTGCACTCTGAACTCAGAATCGAGTGAGGGTTGGTGCGTTGAATTTGTATTGAAGAGGGAAATCCATTGGTCTATAAAATTCAGTCAAATTAGTAACACAGAAATCAAGGTTTCTTGAGTAAATTCGAGAGGGGTGTTTTCATAATTTTATAAAAGGTGTTGTGAATTAATTCAATTATGTTTGTTCAATGACCAGATCCTACTGTTAGAGCATCTAGAGACTTGGTTTTGGTTAAAGCATGGTGTTCACACTTGAGGTAAGGGATATAATGAGCAATTCTTTGAAATAAATAAACATTTTTACATTGCATGTATTTGTAATGTTATAAATGTTATGTGATTAGCATGATAGTTTAGAATGAGACCATGACATACATAAAACTCTCATGCTTGACATTATGAGTTGATTTATATACATATTTGTGTTGATATGCATATTAATTGTGATATGTCATGCATGATAGAAAGAAATTATATTTCAATAGCATGTTTATATGATTATTAATATCATGCATTATGATGAGACTAAGTTTAGATTAGAGTCTCATTTAGTTCATTCATGTGGTATGAATGGATATTATAAGATCAACATGCAGGACCCCTTAAATCTCGGAAGTGGCGACCTGTGGCAAGGGCTACCTGGTTCGCGGCTAGAGTGCAGCCACCATGGAGAGTGTGTCGTCGGTGATTTAACGATGTAGAGACACTACATCATTGCATGCTAAGTAAGAGAGGTGTGAGTTCTAAGGTTATCATGAGATTAAGAATGAGATTTTTGTGATCAGTCACAACATCACTCATGAGAGAACGAGTGCAATACGAATTTGTGAATGTGGTTCAATGTGTGAACTTAGTTATGACATAGGATTTCACTCACACTGGTTTAAGACTCTGGAGAACCATGGATGGTTAATAACCATCATGGTTAGGATGTATCATGAACCATACTAAGATTGAGAGCTTGACCTCCCAGCTAGCTACTGGTGGGGTCCCCGTTGTGGTTCACTGCAGTGCCTGGTGGTCCAGGGACCACTGAGAGTGTATGGTTCATTGTCTGGCTAACATGTAGAATTGGGGTGTTCTACGGGGTTGTTACGTCCGTAGACGGCTATGATCGGAATAGTCGACCTAGTGATAGTTTGTTGTGAGAGAGTATTTGAGAAAATTAATGGGGGGTAATTAAAATATACAAACTTATGTGATGTGTTGAAAACTAAACTAAGACTAGGGGCTTAGAGCCCACTATAATTGTAAGTTTAATTGTTATTTGCTTATAATTATTTCTTATTGAGTTGTAGACTCACCCCCCATATTTAATTACAACTGTAGATTCCAGATATTAGACCAATCAGATAGTGAGCAACTTCTCCTTCTTCAACAGAGCATTTGGTATAATTTCTTTTCCTTGTCATTGAAAATAATGTAATTATTTTTCTTTTGTTATGAATAATGAACATTGTAAGGAAAAAGTTGATTATGGAAATAAAATGAAAAGTTTTTTTAAGCCACGTTTTTCTCTGTGTAAACTTTGTACTCTTTCCTTCTGGGAAGTAATACCAACTGAACTTGAACTCCTGAGGTTCCATCGGAGTGTTACAACAAAACTGAAAGAAAAGCATGGAGCACTTGTTGTAAGGTACAGATCTTGCCATGTAGAATACGTAACCGTGAGTGAAAAATATGCACGGTTTCGTCCCTAATTCCACCAAACAGCTAAGTTGCATTATTCATTGAGTGACTCCATCGTACCACGTAGTATAATATTTAACAATATGATTGGCTGCATCAACTTTGGCCTATAAATATGGTCTGAAAGATATGCCTCACTCATCCATCTACCCTCTACTTCATAAGAGTTTCCTTCCTTTCTCTCTCCTTCCAGCCTTAAGATAATCTTATGATAGTAGCTTCCCTCTACAACGATGGGGTGTTTCCTTCCATCTCTTCTGGTGGTAATGATAGCAATGGCCTTTGTGGCCCCTGCTGTGTCTTCCAACTGGGTTTATGTCCCAAATTGTGCACCATATCCAAAGTACAAAGCCCTCGGCCAATTTGCAGTGAATAGGTACAACGAACAGAATCATGGTAGCCTCGTATTTGTAGGCGTATCTGATTGTTGGAAGTTGGATCGGGGAACTGGACATTACACTTACCGCTTTATCACTAAGGTTGTGGGCGACAAGTATAACACCAAAGTCATTGAAGATCTGTCCGGACCTGGCCAGCCTCCAGTTCACAACTTTGGTTACTTCAAGCGTATATGATCTTGAATTGGAGTTTAATCTTATATAACTGCAGTACATTTATAATACCATATAATAAAGTGTACGTAGTTCAGTGTAATAAAGAATAAAACAGTTGTCTGATATCTATGTAACTTTCAAAGTTGGTTGATGGATATTGTGCGGGAATGTAACATTATGTATTTATATTAACTAGTGATTGTTATTTTGTTTTCATTTTTGTTTTTATACCTCATCTATAATATACCTGGTTCTTCTCTTTTATATCGGTTGTCATAATAAGTGGTCAAGAGCTTTAATGTTTCACTATAAGCAGTTGATATACTTCAATAACGTTCCACTATCTTTTGTAGAGAGAAGACAGTTGATATATATAAATAATCAGAAATTACAATATGTACATATGATGCATTACTACATGTTATACACCTTTCACCCCATTCTTGCTGATGCATTTAGTTCATTTGTAATCATATGGTGAAGTAAGTGAACGTTTGGTGTTGTATGTTCCAAGATGAGTTAATTTTGGTGAAGCCATATTTGCCTCCATGTTATCGACACCCCCCGCCTCCATTGAAGATCTCCTACCCCGCATTTTCTAGCTGAAAGTAGTAGATCCCGTGGAAGTGGATGACATTGCAGTTCTAACATTGGGTGTGTCCATTGCAGTTCATGCAATCACAGAATCCAAATACACTTCGCAAAAAGGTGCTTCGTGCATTCAGTATTTTCTCTACATAGCCAGACTGAAATAAAAAATGTGTAATTGGCCTTCAGTCTTCACCTTCCAATAGAGCACCATCCATCTATTGAAAGAGGATCTTGGGAGTGGATCTTCACCCCAAAGACACTTGTTTGGCAGCCAAGTAAAAGTTGGTGCACCCAATGCCTTATAACATGATGCTACAGAAAAACATCCATGTCGGTCATGCACCCAATGCAACACATCATCAACATCCATTAGTTACACCCTGTGAAGCGAATGCATAATATCATGTAATTGTTGGATGGTGGTGGCGTTATGGCCACACCCAAAATTCATCATTCATCCATTGTCATGTGACCATAGGTCCCTAACTATTTCACCCGTTCTTCTATAAATATGGAACAATTCAGGAAATTTATCTTTAAGCGGATCATCCGAAGCCCAAACATCCCACAAAAACCATAGGGTATTACTCCTTCTGACTTTTACCCTAATACTTTCCAAAAATTTATCCATGATTTTAACCAACCTCTTCCACACAACTACGCCACCTTCCACTTGGAGTTTTCAACCCATTGTCATGGCCATCCATGAAACTTGTTCATCATTAGGGGCTACCAACCACAACCATTTGATAAGCCGCACATTATTAAATTGCCTTAGGTCCTTGATCCCAAGACCACCTCTACAAGTAGGTAATGTAACCACAGTTGCTCTTATATGTTTGACTGTAGTTCAGATTCCACACTTTCACTTTTCTTTCATGAGAGAACACGTGCTGGGTCGGACTAGGTACCCCTTATGAGTCAAGTCAAATATTTGATCTAGCTCAAAGCTCAAAACCAGGTTCAGTCAATCATGCAGGCATGGCTGATGGTGTTCTCGACCATTCTATTGCCGTGCCAGGTGGTTGGTGCAACAAGCCTGTTCTCTCTCTCTCTCTCTCTCTCTCTCTCTCTCTCTCTCTCTATATATATATATATATATATATATATATATATATATATATATATATATATATATATATATATATATATATATATATATATATATATAAAGAATTCATGAAATGAATACATAAGGTTATAGTTATGCCAACTTGTATCGAATTATGAATATCAGTGAGCGATGAAAGTGTTTTCAATCATAGGAGTTGCGTTCAAGGCTCTCTCACAACGCACATTGGTTATGCTTCAATTTTTTTCACAACTAAAAAAGGGTTTAAGTCAAAAGGCACCCTTAATTATACATATGGACTTTTGCCTTACTTAACAATATTTGAAACTAGGGGAATTGTTAGGGGGCTTCCAAAATATATGATCATTTCTCTCATCATGTGCTGACTTATAGGTTTCCATTAGAAGCCTTGTGTTCTACACTTAAAATCGAGATAATCTTTAGCGATTTAATTAAATAATGCCTTTTATCCTTTACAAGTTGTATTATTCCCCTAATTGAGATTGCTTCCAACAACAGTAATTAAGCCCACTAGGCCTGTCAACAGGTCGGACCTGTGCCGGACTCTGGTGGTCCCATAATCAGGTTCGACTTAATTTGAGGTACCAATACCGGGTGCAGAACCTGGCCCGACAGGACCTAACATAATCAGGGCCAGTCTTGGGTCTGGATATGGATGACATATAGCAATCACAGCAAAATACTAAGTTTTTATGTCTTTATAGTGAAAATTTGTGGATCTTAATCAGTGTCTAGGTCGGATCTGGGAATGATTTAAAATCTCACAAACCTAACATGGATTCATATATAATTCGGATCCTATGGTTCTGGCCAACTAACTAATTGGACCTACTTCAGTGGTACCATCCCAGATACTAGATTACCCGATCTGGGTTGGAATCGGGTCAAACCTGGACCGTTGACTGGACGGCCTATTGCATACACATGTCCATGGTTATGTAAGCAAATTGAGGATAGGTGCAATAGAGGGTAATGTAGTGTCCTGGAGGACTGGTCTAGGACAAGGTGATCATATCTCTCAACACTTCTATTAAAATGAACCTAAGGGCTTTAACCAAGTTTTCTATGTACCGAGACATTCATGGATCGTTGGATTCTGTGAAGTCTATTGAGAGCCTGTAAATTAGCAGACTAGGCATTTAATTAACAAATTAAGGCCATTGAACAAGCAATTCTAAATATTCTTTGACCGTCTCAATCAATAGGTACACCATTCAGGGTTGCTTTAATCAGCATACGTAATGAATGAATGAAATGGTTCACCTTCTCAAAAACTTAGCAAACGTCTATGAGTTGGGTCAAATATCTCGCTTGATGATTTTTGCACGCAATTGAAAATAAAAGCATGATGCCTATCGAAAAAAGATGATTTATACAAAACCCAAATACGAACTTAAATCTCTGGATCCATTTGCAGGCAACTTGGCAAACCCAATTTCGCTGTTGTTTGAGTTTTCCTTTTCCTACCCAAATCCATCAATAAGGATCCAAGTCAGGTGGACACCAACCCAGACCCAACGATTGACAAGGGAAGCTATAATCATGGTTTTGGTGCTGCTCATCGTGAGGATGAACTATATCTAGGAATTCTTTGACCGTTAATTGTTCTCAGGAAATTTTACCAAACTAATGAGCAAAAAAAAAAAAAGAAAATAATCATTCTAGTAAGGAGAATCTGGCTATTTCTCTCAGCAAGCTAAACTACTAGTTCGTTTAGGTATCCGAGATGAGTATGAGTAAGGATCCAAGTCATGCAGGCTAGTTATATCAGAGATGAGTATGAGTGAAGTGACTTCTTATCATGTAATTCTTCCCATCTGAAATAAAGCTAGGAAATATTTTTCCTTCAAAAAAAAAAGAATAAAAGGGAAGGTATATTCAATAAAAGAGCTAGGTTTATCCCCCCCATTATCTGCCCGCATAAAACCATAAGATAAGCTTCGAACACAAAACCGCAGCAAAAGCAACATGGCTTTCCACCCGTCCGGCAAGAAGGGTACGTACAGATCTTGCCATGTAGAATACGTAACCGTGACTGAAAAATATGCACGGTTTCGTCCCTAATTCCACCAAACACCTAAGCTGAATTATTCATTGAGTGACTCCATCGTACCACGTAGTATAATATTTAACATGACGATTGGCTGAATCAACTTTGGCCTATAAATATGATCTTAAATATATGCCTCACTCATCCATCTACCCTCTTCTTCATAAGAGTTAACTTCCTTTCTCTCTCCTTCCAGCCTTAAGATAATCTTGTGATAGTAGCTTCCCTCTACAACGATGGGGCGTTTCCTTCCTTCTCTTCTGGTGGTAATGGTAGCAATGGCCTTTGTGGCCCCTGCTATGTCTTCCAACTGGGTTTATGTCCCAAATTGTGCACCATATCCAAAGTACAAAGCCCTCGGCCAATTTGCAGTGAATAGGTACAACGAACAGAATCATGGTAGCCTCGTATTTGTAGGCGTATCTGATTGTTGGAAGTTGGATCGGGGAACTGGACATTACACTTACCGCTTTATTACTAAGGTTGTGGGCGGCAAGTATAACACCGAAGTAATTGAAGATCTGTCCGGACCTGGCCAGCCTCCAGTTCACAACTTTGGTTACTTCAAGCGTATATGATCTTGAATTGGAGTTTAATCTTATATAACTGCAGTACATTTATAATACCATATAATAAAGTGTACGCAGTTCAGTGTAATAAAGAATAAAACAGTTGTCTGATATCTATGTAACTTTCAAAGTTGGTTGATGGATATTGCGCGGGAATGTAACATTATGTATTTATATTAACTAGTGTTTGTTATTTTGTTTTCATTTTTGTTTTTATACCTCATCTATAATATACCTGGTTCTTCTCTTTTATATCGGTTGTCATAATAAGTGGTCAAGAGCTTTAATGTTTCACTATAAGCAGTTGATATACTTCAATAACGTTCCACTATCTTTTGTAGAGAGAAGACAGTTAATATATATAAATAATCAGAAATTACAATATGTACATATGATGCATTACTACATGTTATACACCTTTCACCCCATTCTTGCTGATGCATTTAGTTCTTTTGTAATCATATGGTGAAGTAAGTGAACGTTTGCTGTTGTATGTTCCAAGATGAGTTAATTTTGGTGAAGCCATATTTGCCTCCATGTTATCGACACCCCCCGCCTCCATTGAAGATCTCCTACCCCGCATTTTCTAGCTGAAAGTAGTAGATCCCGTGGATGACATTGCAGTTCTAACATTGGGTGTTTCCATTGCTGTTCATGCAATCACCGAATCCAAATACACTTTGCAAAAAGGTTCTCGATGCATTCAATATTTTCTCTACATAGCCTGCACATATTGGCCAGACTGAAACCAAAAATTTGTAATTGGCATTCAGTCTTTACCTTCCCATAGAGCACCATCCATCTATTGAAAGCGGATCTTCACCCCAAAGACATTTGTTTGGCAGCCAAGTAACAGTTGGTAAACCCAATGCCTTATAACATTAGGCTACAGAAAAACATCCATGTCCGTCATGCACCCAATGCAGCACATCATTGACATCCTTTAGTTACACCCCGTCAAACAAATGCATAATATCATGTAATTGTTGGATGGTGGTGGTGTTATGGCCACATCCAAAATTCAGCACTCATCCATTGTCATGTGACCATAGGTCCCTAATTAATTCACCCGTTCTTCTATAAATATGGAACAATTCAGGAAATTTATCGTTAAGCAAACCATTGGAAGCCCAAACATCCCACAAAAACCATAGGGTATTACTCCTGACTTTTGCCCAAATACTTTCCAAAAATTTATCCATGATTTTAACCAACCTCTTCCACACACGTGAAGCCACCTTCCACTTGGAGTTTTCAACCCATTGCCATGGCCTTCCTTTAAGGTCATATTTGCTTCATAACACTCTTGAAACTTGTTCATCATTAGCGGCTACCAACCACAACCATTTGATAAACAGTGCATTATTAAATTGCCTTAGGTCCTTGATCCCAAGACCACCTCTACAAGTAGGTAAAGTAACCACATCCCACCATACCGGCGCACACACGGTCTTATCCGCATCAGCACCCCACAATTTTTTTTTTTTAAGAATCCAGTTAACTTTTTTAAGCACAACAGCAGGGATAGAAAAGGAGCCCATCAAATGTTTTGCCACAGTAACTAGTGTGTGCTTTACCATAATCAATCTTCATGCTCCTCATAGCACTTTAACCTTCTAGTTTTTCATCTTGCATCTTATTAAGTCCTCCATGGAAGTCCAAAAAGAAGCACTCGTGACACCCCAATGCAAAAGGATACCAAGGTATCTCATTGGTAATATCTTCTTCCCACATTGAAAAATGTTTTCTCCTTCTAATTCTATTTCACCATCATTGTCATCAAGCAAGATAAAGCCACTCTTTTTGAAATTTGACCCGGAACCTTATGCTTTCATAAAAATATTAAGAATCAGTGAGAGAGATCTCATGTTCTTTATGGTTGCCTCTCCAAAGATCAAAACATCATCTCCAGACAAGATATGTATAAAACCCTTCTCCCCGGGTAGGTTGACACCAATATACAATCCACATTCACTGGCCTGATTTAAAAGGTAACTCAAAATTCTATAGCAATGATGAATAGAATGGGCGAGACTGGATACTCTTGTCAGAGGCCCTTCTTGGGCTTGAAAATTCTCCTTGTTGGCTATTTATGCAAGCTCATATTGATGAGGACCTAAGAAGCACTTTCATCCACCTTAACCATCTCTCTCCTGCCTCCACCCTATGCAAAACGCATAGTAGGAAGTCCCAACTGACGGAGTTGAAAGCCTTACGAAGGTACAGTTTAAGAAGAAAACTTTTGTTTTTTGAGCTACTTACTGTATGAAATGCTTCATGTGCGAGGTGACAACCCTCATGAGTTTTTCTCTAGGCACAAACACAAATTGTAGGGGCTCGATCACCTGATGAATGACTTACTTTGAAAAAACAACAAACACCCTTGTAACCACATTGAGAGGGGTGCCTAACAGTGAAATTGGTCTAAATTTCCATATCGCATTGGCCCCCATTTCATTGGGGATAAGCACAAGAGGGGACTTCCCCCATTTTCTAGGTAGACATGAATCCGGTAAAACTCTTTGAAAATATCTAAAAAATCATCCAGACATGCAAGCCAAGAAACTTTAAAAAATTCAATCAAAACCCGTCGATCCCTGATGCCTTATTATTTGAAAGCTCCCATATTACTTGCTTGATTTCATCAAATACGAACACCTTGTTCAAAGACACTTGTGCCTACCGATCAAAACACCGCATAGGAGCTTCAATTATGTCAAAAGAGATATCAACCACTGAATTTGTGAACATGTAGCAAAAATGCTTTGTTGCCTCTCTTGCAATATCCTCAAACCCAATTTTATGCCCTCCAATAAACATAGTCGGATGGTAGTTTTCTCTTCAAAGAGACGATGCATAAAAGGGAAAAAACTTGGTGTTCTTGTCCCCAAATTTCATCCAATGCAACTTAGACCTTTGCTTTCAATTAATTGCTTCTCGTGCTTTCCATTTTGTGATGTGATCGATCAAAGTGGTATGCCATCCAATCCCTTCATGCTATCAAAGTGGTATGACTTTCAACCCCTTCATTCATATAATTTTTACCCTCACCACCATCCACTCGAGATGCCAAGGCCTCCTGTATCAAATGCAATTTGTCTTCCTATATTTCAATCTGCTTGAACTTCTCCTTCTCTACCCCTCTAGACTACTATATTATCTGATTTCGCGCATTGACTATTTTCTTTACCAATCTTAGAATTGCCGAAGCACCATTCTTGCAGTTGAGCCCACCACAATTTAAAGTTTTCAACTAATGTAAGATTTCTCTGGTACGAAAGTTCAAATCTAAATCTTTTATGGCTTTTTCATCTAACTCCCTATTCAAACACAATAGGAGGATGATCCGAAATGGAGATTGGTCCCATAGATGACCAATCATCATGTGAATTTTCCCACCACCCCTTCTTTACAATGAATCATTCCAGTTTTTGCATATATGGGTCACTTCTCCTATTGGACTGGGTGAAAGCCTGTTAGTGGAACGCAGAGATTGTCCTCCTTATCAAGCTCTGATTGCACGGGTGAAAATTACAAAATATATTCGACATTAGATTAATTGAGTGAAATTTCTTGGTCAATGGAAGAGTTGGAACAAAATGGTTGATTTTTGGTATTTTTTTTTTTAAGAAAATATGCAAACATTCTTTTTAGGTTGCAATTTGCTCTTTTGCATATTTTTTTTCTATTCTTGTTTTATAATTACTTCCACATCTTGAGAGAAATGGGTTTCTTTTAGTCATCTCATTGTCTTTTGGGAGTTAAAGGGCTTATTTAACAGTTTCTTTTTGGGAGGGATGGTACACACAACTTCTCCACTATTAGTTGACCAAGATAACGCGTTATCATTTGATAACGAGTTATCACCTACATTTATGAATGTTAGTTGATTTTGATAACTCATTATCTATTGATAATGAGTTATCACCTACATTTATGGTTTTTTAGTTATGATGAACGCGTTATCTATTGATAATGAGTTATCACTTACGTTTGGAAAGCATTCAAAACTCTACATTTGTGGGCTTATCTGGTTGTTACCTACATTTGAGGAGTACCTGTTGACCACTTTGGCCGACCTATACAAGTTGTATTTATGTACTTTTTGTAATTTGTTGTAGTCAAGAAAATTTAATGAGATTATCATCTTTTTTTATCTTCTTCAATTCTCCAGTTTTCTTCATGCTATCAGAGTAGGGACTTTGATCCTGCGCATTTTATTTTGCTAGACCAGAACTTTGGTCATCGCACATTTCCAAGCCATTTTCGATGATTCCCGTCTTTCCATCATGCATCTTTGAGTTTTTTTTTAATTGCCTCAGATAGCATCAATGACGGTGCCGATTCATTTAAAAACACTCAAGAATCGATAGTCAATCCTTTCTTTCTTCATCACTCAAATAACCTAGAGATATCCTTAGTATCACAACTTGTTGGAGACAACTACTCAATGTGGAGTGGAGATATGGTTATGGCACTAAGTGCCAACAATAAATTTGGTTTCATCAACGGATCAATCACGAAACCTGAATCATCATCACCAAATGTTGTCATATGGGAGTGATGCTACAATTTGGTGTTATCCTAATTGCTCAACTTCATTCACAAGGATTTAGTAGCCAACATCATTTATGCTTAAACCGCAACTAAGGTTTGGGTAGAGCTTCATGAGAGGTTCTCCCAATCGAACGCTCCCAGAATATATCAATTTCAACTGAAGATAATCAATCTCAAGCAAAAATAATCTCCAAGAACCCGAATGAAGGGGTTATGAAACAAAATGTCTGCATACATTGAGATTTCGCCTTGCTCGTGTGGAGACATGAAGGCCATTCAAGAACTCGAATGACGAGAGAGGCTCATTCAATTTTTTATAGGCCTTAATGACAGTTTTAGTGCCATTTGAAGTCAATTAATCCTCATGACACCCTTACCAAATGTATTCAAGGCCTATTCATGGATCATTCAAGAAGAATGACAACGTGACTTTCATCTCACGCCATCTTATGAACCAGTTATTGCGGCAATCAATCGAGGCAATCTGCCTGTCAAGGCCGACACATCGAAGATAGGCCAGACGCATCCTAGACCAAAATGTGATCATTGTGGGCGCCTGGGTCACATCAAGCCAAAATGCTAATACCTTTATGGTTTTCCTAACTGATCAAAAGGTTGTTCTAATGCTCACTTCACTAGCCAGGCTAATGCATGTTCCTCCATAATCGAAACAGAAAAAACAAATTTCAGTTCTTCTCTTCCAAAACTTACCCAAGAACAATATGATAAGATTATGACCATTGTCAATTTAGGTAACCAAAACACTCCATCTATGGCCAACCTTACTGGTAATATACCCAAACTATCAGTTTGTTTATTTGCATCTTAATGTTAGATTATAGATTCAGAAGCCACATGTCACATCACAAACTCCATATCCAACCTTTCCTCCCTGGTGTTGGTCTCATTCCCACCTATCGACCTCCTTGATGGGACATCTGCCTGTGTCACTCATACTGGCAGCATTATATTAACTTCTATAATTACTTTACACAATGCCTTATATGTTTCTTATTTCAAATTCAACCTCATCTCAGATAGTAAATTAATTCATGATTTGAAATATTATGTTGTGTTTAAAGAAAATCATTGTGTTTTTCAAGACCCACACTCAAAGATGATGATTGGAACAAGTAGGCCGCAATGAAATCTTTAAATTTTTTAGAACGACCATAACCATGTCTTGAATGCTTCATCTTCTTCCATTTGGCAACTTAGACTTAAACATTTTTCAAATTTCTGACCTTAAATTCTTATTAATTCCAACAAAGTTAAAGACAAAATTTCTCATGAACATTCTTTCATTTGTCATGAGGCCAAACAAACTAGATTATCATTTCCTCATGGGTCCTATTCTCTTTCAAACCATTTGAGTTACTACATTGCGACATATGGGGTGCATATCAAACTCCTTTTTTGTCAAGCGCTCATTTTTTCTTAACCATAGTAGATGACTACAACAAATGCACATGGGTATATCTCATGAAGTATAAGTCTGAGACATTCAATATTATCAAAATTTGTATCATGTTGATTCAAAATCCATTTCAAATCAACGTTTTGAGCATTAGATCTGACAATGAAACCGAATTCTTTTCAAATGACATGCAATTTTTTTTAGAGAAAATGGAATCAACCATCAACATAGTTGTGTAGCAACTCCGCAATAAAATGGTGTTGTTGAACGTAAACATAGATTTACCAATCAATTTTTTGGGAGAACGTGTTCTTACTATCACATACCTTATTAATTGACTCCCCTCAAAACCCGTGAAGGGTAAGACTCCCTATGAAATGTTATATAATCAAGCACCCAATTATGCCATTTACACATATTTGGATGCTTGTGTTATGCTTTTAACATCAATCATACCCACAAATTTGGCACACATGCCAAACAATATATCTTTGTAGGATATCCATATGGTCAAGTTGGTTATAATGTTTATGATCTTGAATCTCGAAAGATCTTTGTCAATCGAGATGTCAAATTTTATGAAAATAGTTTTCCATTTCAAGATCATAAATCTTCTTCTATTGATGCCAATAATATTATACCCATACCCATATTTGAACCCCAAGACTTATCCCCCCAACATTAAGCCATTGAGCCTTTGCCCACCATCCTGAATGCTCCCAATAATCATGCATCATCATCTATTTCAGACGTTTCATCCATTCTTGTCACCACCCAAATCACCCAAGACATGCCTCACCTTCGTAGATCTGATCATTCTGACCGACCACCTTCTTACCTCAAGGATTTCAAGTGTTATTCTTCAACCCCTGTACAACAATCGGATGCATGACATGGCGCTAAGTACCCATCAACCTCTTAACCATCACCTTGCATATCAACGTTTCTCTCATTTCCATCAAATTTTCTTAGCCACCATCACTCAAAATTTGGAGCCAAAGACTTTTTCTCATGCCATTGAACACCAACATTAGTGTGATGCCATGGTTACTGAAATTTGAGCACTTGAGGTGAACCATACTTTGATGGTGATGACCAAACCTGAAGGTAAGCATCATGTTGATTGCAAATGGGTCTATAAAGTTAACTTTCGGTCTGATGGTTCCATTAGATGTTATAAAGTCTGCTTGCTTGCCAAAGGGAACACTTAAATTGAAGGTCCTGATTATAATGAGGCATTTTGAGATGGATCTGGCAAGGAGTCGATCTACGATCCAAAATCCAAATGGATCCTGATGCATGAAAGCTAAACAGGATAACTTAAAAAACAGATAGTTTTCAATAAAGGGATGTTTGGACCCTATTACACTCTAAATGGAAGGACAACACCAAAATGAATCTTATAGATAACAGATTGCTCTTTCCAACGAGTTCAAAAAGTCATAAATACGACCACTAATGGTTGAGATACGAACCAAACACCAGACCAATGGGTTGGTGTTCACAAGTAGGTCGGCTATAATTATCCAGTATGGACTGGTCAGAATATGACTGATCTTTATGAATTCAGTCAATCACCTGAAACCCAACGTTATAGAAAAAATAGTTTTGAAACCAGAAAAACTGAAATCACTCATATAAGATGTTGACTGACTTCAATATGACCCGAGCAAGACGGCGGACTGGTACAGTTCTGTACAATCACTCATAGAATTGTTCTCTTTGTTTCAAGATACTTTTAATCATACAGACGATTGATTCAGAAAATTTGTCTAACATGAAAGTTGTAGATAAATTAATTATAAAATCAAAGCAATAAAAATTACTTGAAACAGAGTTCGGAAGATTTTCTAGAAGTACAAAACTATCTAAGACATGATATTTATTAAGTTTGCCTTGAAGGAATGCTCTAATGATTTCAACAAAATTTGGATCATCTACACATAAATTTTTGATATATTATGTTATACAAATAATAAAATTTTATGTAGAGACCATGATAATTAAATATAAATATATTTTTTATCTTGGGCAATGAAGCACGATAGCAAATTCAACAATTCAAACCCATTGCATGAATGTTCCCAAGATATCAAAGCAATATGCAAGTCATTTTTAACCTCAATTAATTCTTGATGATCCAAAAAAAATTAGGCTTTCGCACACAAAATGCCTAATGTGTTCAATTTGTATTTATGACCTTTTAATAACTCAACTTAAGAATTTTTAATTTCTACTTGCTTGATGACACACATCTTGAGCGAATTTTCAGCATTAAGATTAGTTTTTTTAATTTTCACATCTTCATCGAAGATGGCATCAATAAAGACATGCGTAAGGTTATTATCGAACTCTTCACATATAGATACGACTTTTTCTTCGATGTCCTCATTAGATTCATCGAAGATTGGGTTGTCATGAATAAGTTTGTCCTTGCATAAGGATAGACAATCCTTATCGAATATAGGTTCACAAACAATCTCTCGCATAGGAACATCCTGAATTTCAGGTGAGAGTTTCTCTTTATCCTCCTTGTCGACCTCATTGAATATTGAATCTCTAATAATTTTACGAAAAAGCTCTTCTAAGGGTTCTTTCATGAAGTTATCAAATACATGGTCAACCACTTCACACTAGGACACCTCCTCAAGATTCAAACCAATTTTTAAATCATCATTCATGACTATAACCACTTCAATTTTCTAAGTTTCTAAGTCATAAAAATTGGTATTTTCTTCAACCTTGCAACTTGCATATAGGGTATCCTCAAACCTGATCCTAGAATTAACAGACCTAACTAAGGTGGGTTTAGGTTGCAGACTAAAAGATGAGAAGGTCAAACAAGTAAACTGTCTTGGTCCTTATAAGATGAATTCGCATAATTCAACTTCGAATATGAAAAACTAGACTTCCATTTGTATCCTTTAAGTGGATCCAAAATTCTACCTGAACAAGAATATAGATACGGATCTGACTCACAATCAGAGTCATACCGACTATAAGATCCTAGGGATCCATGCACACCATGCTTGGGTCGACACTCCCATTCTATAAAGGCATCATAAATTTCTAAGTTCAATTCCATGACTTGATTTTGCAAGTCATGATTCTCATACCTAAGATTTTGGTTCTCATTTTCGAGGTTGGGCTCACCTTGACTATGCCAATTCATTCGCCTAGACATGGTGAAAGCACTCCCAGGGGTATTTTAGGATATTAATATAAACCCTAAACAGGGCTTTGATACCAAAAATGATGTGAATCCGGTAATGGGTCGATCCACGATCTAAAATTCAAATGGATCTTGATGTGCGAAAGCTAAACGAGATAACTTAAAAAGCTGATAGTTTTCAATATAGGGGTGCTTGGACCCTGTTGCGCTTTAAATGAAAGGATAATGGGTCGGTGTTCACAGCTAGGTCTGCTATAACTGTCCAGTATGGACTGGTCAAAATAGGATTGTTCCTTATGGATTCAGTCAATGACCTGAAAACCAACATTGTAAAAAATTTAGTTTTGAAACCAGAGAAACTTAAATCACTCATATCAGATGTTGACTGACTCATTCCAGTTTTCGCATATATGGGTCACTTCTCTTATTGGACTAGGTGAAAGCCTGTTAGTGGAACACAAAGATCGTCCTCCTCATCAAGCTTTGATTGTGTGGGTGAAAATTAAAAAATATATTAGACATTAGATTAACTAAGTCAAAATTCTAGGTCAATCAAACAATTGGTGCAAAATGGTTGATTTTTTATATTATTTGTTTCTAGAAAATATGTCAAATATTCTTTTTAGGTTGAAATTCACTCTTTTGCATATTTTTTTTCTATTCTTGCCTTATAATTACTTCCACGTCTTGAGAGAAATGGGTTTATTTTAGTCATCTAATTGTCTATTGGGAGTTAAAGGGCTTATTTATCAGTGTCTTTTAGGGAGGGATGGTACACACAACTTATCTACTATTAGTTGATCCAGATAACTTGTTATCTATTGATAATGAGTTATCACCTATATTTATGAATATTAGTTGATTCTGATAACTCGTTATCTATTGATAACGATTTATCACCTACATTTGTGGTTTTTTCGTTACGATGAACTCGTTATCTATTGATAACGACTTATCACTTTCCTTTTCCAAGCATTCAGATCTCTATATTTGTGGAATTATCTGGTTGTTACCTACATTTGAGGAGTACGAGTCGACCACTCTGGCTGACCTATACAAGATGTATGTACCTTTTATAATTTGTTGTAGTCAAGAAAATTTAATGAGATTATCATCATTTTTTATCTTTTTCAATTCTCCAGTTTTCTTCATGGTATCAGGGCAGGAACTTTGATCCTGCACATTTTATTTTGCTAGACTAGAAGTTGGTCATTGCACATTTCAAAGCCATTGTCGGTGATTCTCGTCTTTCCATCGTGCATCTTCGAGTTTTTTTTAATGGCCTCGAATATCATTAACAACGGTGATGGTTCATCTGAGAACACTCAATAATCAATGGTCAATCCTTTCTTTCTTCACCATTCGGATAACTCGAAGATATCCTTAGTATTGCAACTTGTTGGAAACAACTACTCGATGTGGAGTAGAGCCATGGTTATAACACTTAGTCCCAAGAATAAATTGAGTTTCATAAATGGATCGATCACGAAACCCAAATCATCATCACCAAATCTTGTCATATGAGAGCAGTGCAACAATATGGCGTTATCTTGGTTGCTCAACTCCATTCACAAGGATTTATCAGCCAACGTCGTTTATGCTCAAACTGTAGCTGAGGTTTGGGCAGAGCTTTATGAGAAGTTTTTCCAATCAAACACTCTTAAAATATATCAAATCCAATAGGAGATAATCAGTCTCAAGCATGAACAATCTCCAATAACGGTGTATTTCACCAAGTTGATGGGGTTAGGGGATGGAATGTCTATATACATTGAGATTTTGCCTTTCTTGTGTGGGGCCATGAAAGCCATTCAATTAAGAACTCCAACAACGAGAAAGGCTCATTCAATTTCTGATGGGCCTTACTGACAGTTTTAGTGTCATCTGAAGTCAGTTACTCCTCATGACACCTTTACCAAATATATTCAAGGCTTATTCATTGGTCATTTAATAAGAACGCCAACATGACCTTTGTATCATGCAATCTCATGAACCAGTTGTTGTAGCAATTGATCGAGGCAATCTGCCTATCAAGGTCGACACGTCGAAGATAGGCCAGATGCATTCCAGACCAAAATGCGAACAATGTGGGCATTTAGGTCACATCAAGCCAAAATGTTATTACCTTTATGGTTTTTCTAACAAATCAAGGGGTTCTTCCAATACTCGCTTCACTAGCGAGGCTAATGCATGTTTCTCCATGACCGAACCCAAAATACCAACTTTTAATTTTTCTCTTCCTAAACTTACCCAAGAACAATATGCTAAAATTATGGCCATTGTCAATTTAGGTAACCAAAACACTCCATCTATGGCCAACTTTGCAGGTAATATACCCAAACCATCAGTTTGTTTATTTGTATCTCAATGTTAGATTATACATTCAAGGGCCACATATCACATCACAAACTCCATATCCAACCTTTCCTACTTGGTGTCGATCTCCTTCCCACCCATCGGCCTCCCTAATGGGACATCTGCCCCTGTCACTTATACTGGCAGCATCATATTGACTTTCATAATTATTTTACACAATGTCTTATATGTTTCTTATTTCAAATTCAACCTTATCTCAGTTAGTAAATTAATTCATGATTTAAAATAGGACATTGTGTTTAAAGAAAATCCTTGTGCTTTTCAGGACCCGCACTCGAACATGATGATTGGAACAAGTAGGCTGTAAGGGAATCTTTGCATCTTTGAGAACAATGGTAACCATGCCATGAATGTTTTATCTCCTTCCATTTGACACCTTAGACTTGGACATTTATCAAATTCTTGACTTTAAATTCGTATTAATTTCAATAAAATTAATGACAAAAATTCTCATGAACATTGTTCCATTTGTCATAAGGCCAAACAAACCAAGTTACCGTTTCCTCATGGAACCATATATTTTTCCAAACCATTTGACTTACTACATTAAGACATATGGGGTGCATATCAAACTCCTTCTATGTCAGGAGCTCATTTTTTCTTGACTATAGTAGATGACTACAACAAATGCACATGGGTATATCTCATGAGGTATAAGTTCAAGACACTCAATATTATCAAAAAATTTATCTTGTTGATTCAAAATCAATTTCAAACCAACATTTTGAGCATTAGATCCGACAATGAAACCGAATTCTTTTAAAATGACATGCAAATTTTTCTTAGAGAAAAGGAAATCAACCATTAGCATAGTTGTGTAGCAACTCCGCAACAAAATGGTATTATTAAATGCAAAAATAAAGATTTATTGAATGTGGCTTGGGCCCTCCGATTTTAATCAAATTTACCAATCCAAATTTTGGGAGAACATGTTCTTACTATCACATACCTTATTAATTGACTCCCCTCAAAACCCGTGATGGGTAAGACTCCCTATGAGATGTTATATAACCAAGTACCCAATTATGCCATTTACACATATTTGGATGCTTGTGTTATGCTTTTAACATCAATCATACCCACATATTTGGCACACATGCCAAACAATGTGTCTTTGTAGGATATCTATATGGTCAAGTTGGTTATAAAGTTTATGATCTTGAATCTCAAAAGATCTTTGTCAGTCGAGATGTCAAATTTTAAGAAAACACTTTCCTATTTCAAGATTATAAATCTCTTTCTATTGATGCCAATAATGTTATACCCATAACCATATTTGAACCCCAAGACTTATCCCCATAGCATCAAGCCATTGAGCCTTTGCCCACCATCCCAAATTCCCCCAATGCTTTTGCATCATCATCTATTCCAAATGACCCGTCCATTCCTAGATCTGATCGTTCTCGTCAACCACCTTCTTACCTCAAGGATGTCAAGTGTTAGTTTTCAGCCCCCGTACTCTAATCGGATGCATTATGTGACATGGCTTCAAGTACCCACGATCTTCTTAACCATTACCTTACATATCAGCGCTTCTCTCCTTCCAATCAAATTTTCTTAGCTACCATCACTCAAAATTTTGAGCCAAAGACTTTTTCTCAAGCCATGAAACACCAACATTGGTGTGATGCCATGGATGCTGAAATTTGAGCAATTGAGGTGCACCATACTTGGACAGTGATGACTTTACCTGAAGGTAAGCATCTTGTTGATTGCAAATGGATATGTAAAATTAACTCTTAGCCTGATGGTGCTATTGAATGTTATAAAGCCTCCTTGGTTGCCAAAGGGTACACTCAAATCGAAGGTCTTAATTACAATGAGATGTTTGCTCCAGTGGCCAAGATGGTCACCGTTCATTGCCTTCTTGTCATTGCTTCTATCTGTAATTGGCATATTTTTCAAATTGATGTCAACAACGCATTCCTTCATGGTGATCTCGATGAAGAGGTATACTTGTGGCTCCCTCCCAGATTCTTTCAACAGAGGGCACACCCATTTTGCTGCCTATATAAGTCCCTTTAGGATCTCAAACAATCCTTGTGAAACTGGTTTTGCGAAGCTCTCCACTTATTTAAAGGAAATTGGTTTTATTCAATCCAATGTTGACTACTCTTTATTCTCCCACACTGAGAACGCTCACCACATGTTCATCTTCGTTTACGTGAATGACATAATCATCATAGGAGATAATCTTGATCAGATAAGTGTCCTCAAAGAGAATTTCAACCAGCTATTTTGGCTTAAAGATCTCAGCACTCTCAAATATTTCCTGGGTATTGAAATGGCTCAATCCAAGCAGAGGGTTTTCCTTTCTCAACGCAAGTATACATTGGATATAATGGAAGACATGGAATATCTGGGTTCGAAGCCATGTTCCTTTCCAATAGAGCAAAATTTAAAGTTCAATACTTAAGATGGTTTCATTTTGGAAGATCCTGGTCTTTATCGACGGTTGATTGGTTGACTAATATATCTCATCATCACATGCTCTGACATCTCCTATGTCATCCACGTTCTAAGACAATTCTCCAGCCAACCATGCACTCCTCATATGGATGCAGCCCTCCACATTTTTGCATTATCTCAAAGGCACCTCAGGCCAAGGCGTTCTAATGAATTCATCTAGTAAGTTGATTGTTCTCTGCTATTTTGATTCAGATTGGGTTTTCTTCCCAATAACCCACATATCTACTTTGGGATATTGCATTATGATCGGCCTTAGTTTGATTTCGTGAAAATCAAAGAAACAGTCCACTGTCTCTCAATCATTTGCAAAGTCCCAGTATCGTTCCATGGCATTAGCAACTTGTGAGCTCATTTGGATCAAATATTTATTGACCGACTTTGGAATCTCTCATCCTCAGCCCATGACTCTATTTTGTGACAATCAAGCAACATTGTATATTGTTGCTAACCCTATTTACCATGACCGCATCAAACACATCAAAATTGATTGTCATCTCATTCGGGAGAAAATTCAAAATGGGTTAATTTGTACTCAGTTTATTCCTACCCATTAACAGTGCGCTGACGTTTTCATAAAGGCCTTGGGCAGTGCACAACTCTCACTTCTGAAGACCAAGTTGGGCATGCTCAATCCACATGCTTCAACTTGAGGGGGAATGTTAGTTGATATAGATAACTCGTTATCTATTGATAATGACTTATCACCTATATTTGTGAATATTAGTTGATTCTGATAACTCATTATCTATTGATAATGAGTTATCACCTACATTTATGGTTTTTTAGTTACGATGAACTCATTATCTATTAATAACGAGTTATCACTTAAGAGATAAGATCTCTCATTATCTATTGATAATGAGTTATCACTTGCATTTGACAAGCATTCAGATCTCTACATTTGTGGGCTTATCTGTTTGTTACTTACATTTGAGGAGTATGAGTTGACCACTTTGGCTGACCTATACAAGTTGTATTTGTGTACCTTTTGTAATTTTTTTTAGTCAAGAAAATTTAATGAGACCTATACAAGTTGTATTTATGTTCCTTTTGTAATTTACTGTAGTCAAGAAAATTTAATGAGATTATTGTCACTTTTTATCTTCTTCAATTCTCCAATTTTCTCCATCCACTCTTGCAATTTTATATTATAAAATATGTCAAAAGCTTCAATTATTGGCCTCTGTATACCATTTTTTTGTTTTTGAAGGAAAGAAAATTTATCATTACTAATAAAAAGTAATAGAGATAGGCAGCAAATGATGAGGAATCACTTGGTGTCAAAGAAGAAAAAATGGCAAATCAGAGAACCAGTGTCACAAATTCTGATACACTTGACTTGTTCAACTAGCATGAGTATTAAAAATATTGTTCATACAAATTAGAGAAGAAAGGATGAGATTTTTTGAAACTTTTGACAATATTTTAGTTCAATAAAGATTGCATTAATGAAGGTATATTGCTTATTCAAGACATTCATGCTCCTCCTTATAATTTCCACAAAAAAAAAAGAGGTCAAAATATAGTGTCAATAAAATTGTCACTTGATTCAGCAAATGTTTATCTTATATTTCCAAAAAATTATGATATTTATCTAGGCTTATATTTTATTGGTTAATTATTTTGTGATTTATATATATTATATAGTAACCTATATTATCATACACATAAATTGTCCATCATATTGGATAATTATTTGTCGTTGATCCCATGCGGATCAACGACTATAGTTTTTGTGATGTTTTAACAAATTAGCGGTAGTTGTGACTGTCGTTACAGGTCAAAAATCTGAGAAAAGGGGGGAATCAGACGTGTTGGGTGCATCTTACTCCCTATTCGATGATATGCTCAATCGTGTGTGTGTGTGTGTGTATATATATATATATATATATAGTTTTATGAAAGTGCATGCTTATGTTTGATACTAAATGTGTGAAGGACAACAAAAAGACTGTCTTTAAAATTTAACATTAAAGATTTAGTAATATTGATGTCATATCGACATTTAAAGTTTGGAGCTTGGTACTGCATTTACTCAATACTATTTTTTTCAAAATCTCAATTTTTTAAAATTAAAATATATGTTCTATTATTTTCAAATATTAAAATTTATATATTGCATGTCTTTCTATCCTATTTTTGAAAATGTTGTGAATACGTGTCCCACCCATGAGTCGCGTACCCATACCTATCTGTGTATTTATGATATAGTATTGAATTAAGGGTTTTAAACAAGTTCAATAAGTTGATCTTGCACATTATGTGATGCCTATTTCACTAGCTATTTGATTGACATGGTTTTCCAACTAGTCATTTTTAAATGTCTGAAAATCTCAATCAATAGAACTAACATTCGGGGTTATTTTGCTTAAACAATTAAGTCCTTGACTTTTAGCAATAATTATAAATAAGAGATATGATATTCTTTGAATAAAAAATAAAAGTAAACTATTGAGAGAAAGCTTCTTAGAATTTTTCATGGCATAAGAATATGCTCACAAGTAGATGTAATTAGATGTATGAATCAGTGGAGATAATTTCCTTAATCCCACTCATCAATGTAATTAGATGTATATTTCACATTAAGAAAAATGCCAATTAGCGACAAAAATTTGTGATGGATTATTTTTGTCATAAATTTGTGATAGATTAGCTAGAGAAAACTAATCGTCTATAAAATTGGAATTAGTGACAAAAAAATTCTATCGCTAATTAGCGACGGAAAGATTCTATCTCAAATTTCATCATAAATTAGCGACGGATTAGCATCAAAATTTTTCCGTCGCTCATTCTATAGCTAATTTACGATGGAATTTGAGACAAAATATTTTCATCCCTAACCTGTCGTTAACTTTTTATTTAAATTGGCCCATCCAGTGCACAAAATTCTCTCTCTCTCTCTCATTACCCTCAACAACAACGTCAGCCTCTAACTCCTCAGTGATCCATCACCCAAGAGCTTTGCCTCTCGCTCTAATCCTTCCAAGATCAGCAACACAACAACCAAAGCCAGCACCACCCTACCATTGCCCCTTGTCTGCAGTTCTTTAACTAATAAATTTGAAGTCCGAGTATAAGTTGAGTCAATCATGTTTTGACTGTCTGTACTCTATTGTGAAGAGTATGTTGCCCAAAAATGAGAAATTACCACAAAATTTCTACCGTGCGAAGGTTATGCATGGTCAACGCTTTAGGTATGGGGTATCAAAAGATAGATGTTTGTCCAAATCACTGCATGTTGTATTTCAAAGATCAAGAAAATAGTAGATCATGTCCGTCATGTGAGCATCCTCGGTTTAAGCCAAAGACAAGGGGCAATGGTAGCACGAGGTTAAAAGAAGTGTCATACAAGTCACTCCACTACTTCCCTCTCACTCTTAGATTACAACGATTGTATATGTCTTCGAGGACACCTACATACATGAGATGGCATGCAAATAAAGTTTGACATGATGAAGACAAGATCACGCATCTTGTTGACGCGGAAGCTTGGAAGCACTTTGATCATACTCATCAGACCTTTGCAATGGAAGAAAGAAATGTTAGGCTCAGTTTATGTACAGATGGATTTAATCCATTTGGAGGTAGATCAACCACATACTCGTGTTGTTCAGTATTTGTCACCCCAGACAACCTTCCTCCAAGCTTGTGTATGAAGCGTTAAAATCTTTTCTTGTCTCTATTGATCCCTTAGAACCCATATGATCATGATATTAGCATATATGAAAGTTTTTTGACTGCCTTATAATACATATATGCATGATTGAATCAACATAAAAGTTTTTTGACAACCTTAGAACACATATATGCATTATTGAATCACTATGAAAGTTTTATGAAAGTTTTTTAACAACCTTAGAACACATATAAGCATGATTTCATCACTATGAAATTGTTTTACTGCCTTGGAACACATATATGCATGATTGAATCACTATAAAAAAATTTTACTGCCTTAGAACACATATATGCATGATTGAATCACTATGAAAGTTTTTTGACAACCTTAGAACACATATGAGCATGATATTAGTATATATGAAAGTTTTTTTGTTGTCTCATAATACATATACGCATAATTGAATCAATATGAAAGTTTTTTGACAACCTTAGAACACATAGATACATGATTGAATCACTATGAAAGTTTTATGAAAGTTTTTTTACAACATTAAAACACATATAAGTAAGATTTCATCACTATGAAATTGTTTTACTGCCTTAGAACACATATATGCATGATTGAATCACTACGAAATTTTTTTACTGCCATAGAACACATATATGAATGATTGAATCACAATGAAAGTTTTTTGACAATCTTAAAACACAAATATGCATGATTGAATAACTATGAAAGTTTTTTGACTGCCTTAGAACACATATGAGCATGATTGAATCACTATGAAAGTTTTTTGACAACCTTAGCACACATATGAGCATGATATTAGCATATATGAAAGTTTTTTGACTGCCTTATAACACATATATGCATGATTGAATCAATATGAAAGTTTTTTTACAACCTTAGAATGCATATATGCATAATTGAATAACTATGAAAGTTTTTTTATTGACTTAGAACACATATGAGCATGATTGAATCACTATGAAAGTTTTTTGACAATCTTAGAACACATATGAGCATGATATTAGCATATATGAAAGTTTTTTACTGCCTTATTACACATATATGTATGATTGAATCAATATGAAAGTTTTTTGACAACTTTAGAACACATATATGCATGATTGAATCACTATGAAAGTTTTATGGAAGTTTTTTTGACAACCTTAGAACACATATAAGCATGATTTCATTATTATGAAATTGTTTTACTGTCTTAGAACACATATATGCATGATTGAATCACTATGAAATTTTTTTACTGCCTTAGAACACATATATGCATGATTGAATGACTATGAAAGTTTTTTGACAACCTTAGAACACATGTAAGCATGATTTCATCACTATGAAAGATTTTTTACTGCCTTATAACACATATATGCATGATTGTGATACATAACACATTTATTTGACAGCCTTATAAACATTATATGCATGCGTGAATCACTGTGACATTTTTTTGACAACCTTAAAACACATATCTGCATGATTGAATCACTATGAATTTTTTTTGTCAGTATTAGAACACATATTTGAATTTTGTTATTGTCCTTCACTTTATTGCTTGTCAACGTGTCATTCAGTCATTTCCTTTGATTGCATTAGATTAGGTGTATTGCATATAATTTATTTCACTATATTTTGTTTATCAATACTAATATTTCGGTTCTCTTATAGGATGCTGGAGATGATCAGCGTAGAGGAGCTGATGGAGGCATGGATGAAGTGGCGGATCGAGACAATGAAGAGGATGATGCCCTGAGTCTTGACGAAGATTAGATTCATGTGTTTAATTTGTTTCACGTACTTGTAACTAATTAGAACTTGGCAATGACTGTACTGGGTTGTTAAATTTATTTAACTTATAACTTATGTTAAATTTGTTTCACCTGCTTTGTATATGTATTTTTTATGTGTACTTTATTTTTAAACACGTTAGCTATGGATGAGCGACGAAAAGCGTTTGTCGCTAATATGCATTTTTCTTGTAGTGGTCTTGACAGGACCTAACATAATCAGAGCCAGTCTTGGGGCTGGATATGGATGACATATAGCAATCACAGCAAAATACTAAGTTTTTATGTCTTTATAGTGAAAATTTGTGGATCTTAATCAGTGTCTAGGTCGGATCTGGGAATGATTTAAAATCTCACAAACCTGACATGGATTCATATATTATTCGGATCCTATGGTTCTGGCCAACTAACTAATTGGACCTACTTCAGTGGTACCATACCAAATACTAGAGCACCGATCTGTGTTGGGATCGGGTCAAACCTGGACCGTTGACTGGACGGCCTATTGCATACACATGTCCATGGTTATGTAAGCGCATTGAGGATAGGTGCAATAGAGGGTAAAGTAGTGTCCTGGAGGACTGGCCAAGGACAAGGTGATCATATCTCCCAATACTTCTATTAAAATGAACCTAAGGGCTTTAACCAAGTTTTCTATGTTGACCATGTAACCATTGACCGAGACATTCAGCGATCGTTGGATTCTGTGAAGTCTATTGAGAGCCTGTAAATTAGCAGACTAGGCATTTAATTAACAAATTAAGGACATTGAACAAGTAATTTTTAAATATTCATTGACCGTCTCAATCAATAGGTACACCATTCAGGGTTGCTTTAATTAGCATACGTAATGAATGAATGAAATGGTTCACCTTCTCAAAAACTTAGCAAACGTATATGAGTTGGGTCAAATATCTCGCCTGATGATTTTAGCATGCAATTGAAAATAAAAGCATGATGCCTATCGAAAAAAGATGATTTATACAAAACCCAAATACGAACTTAAATCTCTGGATCCATTTGCAGGCAACTTGGCCAACCCAATTTCGCTGTTGTTTGAGTTTCCCTTTTCCTACCCAAATCCATCATCAATAAGGATCCAAGACAGGTGGACACCAACCCAGACTCAACGATTGTCAAGGGAAGCTATAATCATGGTTTTGGTGCTGCTCATCGTGAGGATGAACTATATCTAGGAATTCCTTGACCGTTAATTGTTCCCAGGAAATTTTACCAAACTAATGAGCAAGAAAAAAGAAAATAATCATTCTAGTAAGGAGCATCTTGCTATTTCTCTCGGCAAGCTAAACTACTGGTTCGTTTAGGTATCCGAGATGAGTATGAGTAGGGGAAGCTCGGCTCAGCTCAGGTCATGCAGGCTCGTTATATGCGAAATGAAACATGTTAAATGGGTTTTGCGGGCTTATTTTATTTTATTTTTAAATTCTGACTGTATGTGATCCATGTACTTGATTTTATAGAGATCAGCTCATGAGGAGTTTGATTCCGATAAATGGGTGGGGTTTTATAGGGTTCAAAAAATCAACGATCCATAATCTTTGAAAATTTTCAAGGCTCCAAATATCATTTTTTTAATGGAAAACGCATGATCTAGGAGTGGACTCAAAGTTTTTTTTTTTTGCCTTTTCTCTAAAAAAAAAAGATTCCTAGTAAATAGACCATGCTCAAAGCGGGCAGGTTATATGTTCTCCCAAGGAACATGCACTGTAGCTACAGTGCATGTTCCTGGGTCCCCACTGAGCCGCACGGCGCTCAGTGGAGACTCGAGAACACGCACTGTAGCTACAGTGCATGTTCCGGGGGTGCACATGCAACACCCTCTCATGCTCAAAACATTTAATGGATCGGAATCGCAAAAAAAACAGATGAAAACCCATTTAGTGTGTTTCATTTGGCAAATTTCATTTAGCACGGTATATATATATATATATATATAAACAATTAAAAGCAAACCATTTTGTTTTTATAATGAACCAGCTGGTAACAAGTTAAGGCACAGCTTAATTGGCTCACGACAAGTCGAATATGAAAAAGGGTTTACCCTTAATGAGCCAAACCCCAACAGCTCAAACACTGCTCTTTCTGCTCATTTACTCCTAAACTATTACCAATATAATGCAAAATACTAAAAACAGAATAAAAGGAAGGTTAAGTGACTTCTTGTCATTCTAATTCTTATCATCTGAAATAAAGCTATGAAATATTTTTTCTTCAAAAAAAAAAGAATAAATGGGAAGGTATATTCTATAAAAGAGCTAGGTTTATCCCCCCCATTATCTGCCCGCATAAAACCATAAGATAAGCTTCGAACACAAAACCGCAGCACAAGCAACATGGCTTTCCACCCGTCCGGCAAGAAGGGTACGTACAGATCTTGCCATGTAGAACACGTAACCGTGACTGAAAAATATGCACGGTTTCGTCCCTAATTCCACCAAACACCTAAGCTGAATTATTCTTCCCACATTGAGTGACTGAAAAATATGAACTATAATATTTGACATGACGATTGGCTGCATCAACTTTGGCCTATAAATATGGTCTGAAAGATGTGCCTCACTCATCCATCTACCCTCTACTTCATAAGACTTTCCTTCCTTTCTCTCTCCTTCCAGCCTTAAGATAATCTTGTGATAGTAGCTTCCCTCTACAACGATGGGGCGTTTCCTTCCTTCTCTTCTGGTAGTAATGGTAGCAATGGCCTTTGTGGCCCCTGCTATGTCTTCCAACTGGGTTTATGTCCCAAATTGTGCACCATATCCAAAGTACAAAGCCCTCGGCCAATTTGCAGTGCATAGGTACAACGAACAGAATCATGGTAGCCTCGTATTTGTAGGCGTATCTGATTGTTGGAAGTTGGATCGGGGAACTGGACATTACACTTACCGCTTTATCACTAAGGTTGTGGGCGGCAAGTATAACACCGAAGTCATTGAAGATCTGTCCGGACCTGGCCAGCCTCCAGTTCACAACTTTGGTTACTTCAAGCGTATATGATCTTGAATTGGAGTTTAATCTTATATAACTGCAGTACATTTATAATACCAAATAATAAAGTGTACGCAGTTCAGTGTAATAAAGAATAAAACAGTTGTCTGATATCTATGTAACTTTCAAAGTTGGTTGATGGATATTGTGCGGGAATGTAACATTATGTATTTATATTAACTAGTGTTTGTTATTTTGTTTTCATTTTTGTTTTTATACCTCATCTATAATATACCTGGTTCTTCTCTTTTATATCGGTTGTCATAATAAGTGGTCAAGAGCATTAATGTTTCACTATAAGCAGTTGATATGCTTCAATAACGTTCCACTATCTTTTGTAGAGAGAAAAGACAGTTGATATATATAAATAATCAGAAATTACAATATGTACATATGATGCATTACTACATGTTACACTTACCGCTTTAACACTGAGGTTGTGGGCGGCAAGTATAACACCGAAGTCATTGAAGATCTGTCCGGCCCTGGCCAGCCTCCAGTTTACAACTTGGGTTACTTCAAGCGTGTTGGAAATAAAACAACAAACTAGAGAAGAAGATTGTTCTCTAGAATGAAAAACACACAGAAATTGTGCAAGAGAAGGAGAAGGCTACAAAAGGCTTCAATATATTCCAATGACTTGACAAAATGATGATACATGACTGCTATATATATAGCATTCAAACTCAACCAGAATTTAATTACATAGTAAATTTCTACCATAGAAAAACTAAAAGACTATTACATTTTCAAGGAGAAAAATTAAATGAGAGAGGAACTGAAAGAGTTTGCATAGAAAACTGTAAATAGCCTTAATGTAAAACGAGTTCCCAAAATGAGGGAGGAATACGAAGAGTCTAGCTTATAATTCCAACAAGCCTTAAAGTAAAATGAGTTTCCCAAAAAATGAGGGAGAAAGACGAAGAGTCTAGCTTATAATTCCAACAAGCCTTAAAGTAAAATGAGTTTTCCAAAAATAAGAAAGAAATATGAAGCGTCTAGCTTATAATTCCAACAAAGCTTATATGATCTTGAATTGGTGTTTTAATCTTATATAACTGCAGTAATAAAACGTACGCAGTTCAGTGTAATAAAGGATAAAGCAGTTGTTGTACCTATTGAATATCGATGTAACTTTCTTGATTGTTGAAGGATACATGTGTTAGATGCTATGTAGCTCTGTGCGTTAATAGTAATTATTGTTTGTGGGTTTTTTTCATTTTTTGAAGAAGAGATAAAACGGCTTATTATTAATCAGAACACTTCAGACCGACAAAGAGTCGGATCTGAGATGTTTAAAATGATCAGTACATTCATCGAAAAGGTGTTGAATCCAAGCAAGGTTGTTCAAACCCCATTTGATCCATGCCATATGATAAATATCTGAAACCACACGCTTTAGAACAGCTTGAAAAGGTGAACTTGATCCTGTGAAGATTCTAGCATACATTTCCTTCTAAATGGCCCACCACACCCTGAATAACCAGCACCACCATCTTAGCCAACGATGCACCCCTAATCATAAGGTCCCCTATCCGCGAGAAAGCACCAAAAAGACGCTGGAAAAAACAACTCCAAAACAAGTTCAAGGATGTCTCAACTGCTAACTACGTGGAAACGTCTCTTGCTTCGATTCTCATGCGTGAACTGAATATATTAGGCCCTCTTTATTAGTTTTGCCCTATTAGGACCTATAGTTTAAAGTGGTTTATGACAGATCTGAACCGACGTTAGATGTGTTTATCAAGCTTGATTTAGTGAGAATCAAGTCTTAGATCAAAGACGATCACGGCGTTTAAAACTGGTTACTTCAAGCGTATATGGCCATGAATTGGAGTTTAATCTTATATAACTGCAGTACATTAATAATACCATATAATAAAGTGTACGTAGTTTAGTGTAATAAAGAATAAAACAGTTGTCTAATATCTATGTAACTTTCAATGATGGTTGATGGATATTGTGCTGCAATGTAACACTATGTATTTATATTTACTAGTGTTTGTTATTTTTTTTTCATTTTTGTTTTTATACCTCATCTATAACATACCTTGTTCTTCTCTCTTATATCGGTTGTCATAATAATTAAGTGGTCAAGAGAATGTTTCACTATAAGCATAATAACTTCAATAACGTTCCATTATCTTTTGTTGAGAGAATAGGCAGTTGATATATATAAATAATCAGAAATTACATTATGTACATATGATGCATAACCATGAAAAAGGAAAAACCAGAAATACGTAGTATAAAAAATGCCTTTATACTACATGTTATACACCTTTCACCCCATTCTTGCTGATGCATTTAGTTCTTTTTGTAATCTTATGGTGAAGTAAGTGAATGTTTGGTGTTGTATGTTTCAAGATGAGTTCATTTTGGTGAAGCCATATCTGCCTCCATGTTATCGACACCCACCGCCTCCATTGAAGATCGCCTACCCCGCATTTTCTAGCTGAAAGTAGTAGATCCCGTGGATGACATTGCAGTTCTAACATTGGGTGTTTCCATTGCAGTTCATGCCTTCACCGAATCCAAATACAGTTAGCAAAAAGGTGCTCGGTGCATTCAGTATTTTCTATACGTAGCCTGCACATATTGTCCAGACTGAAACCAAAAAATTGTAATTGGCATTCAGTCTTCACCTTCCCATAGAGCACCATCCATCTATTGAAAGAGGATCTTGGGAGTAGATCTTCACCCCAAAGACACTTGTTTGGCAGCCAATTAACAGTTGGTGCACCCAATGCCTTATAACATGATGCTACAAAAAAACATCTATGTCGGTCATGCACCCAATGCAACACATCATCAACATCCATTAGTTACACCCTGTGAAGCAAATGCATAATATCATGTAATTGTTGGATGGTGGTGGCGTTATGGCTACACCCGAAATTCAGCGCTTATCCATTGTCATGTGACCATAGGTCCCTAACTATTTCACCTGTTCTTCTATAAATATGGAACAATTCAGAAAATTTATCTCTAAGACCTTTACCCTAATACTTTCCAAAAATGTATCCATGATTTTAACAAACCTCTTCCACACACCTGAACCCACCTTCAACTTGAAGTTTTCAACCCATTGCCATGGCCATCCTTGAAAGTCATATTTGCTTCAAAACACTCTTGAAACTTGTTCAGCATTAGTGGCTACCAATCACAACCATTTGATAAGCAGCGCATTTTTAAGCCTTAGGTCCTTGATCCCAATACCACCACTACAAGTAGGTAATGTGACCACATTCCACCATACCGGCGCACACATGGTCTTATATGCATTGGCACCCCCCAAAAAATTTTCAAGAATCCAGTTAACTTTTTTAAGTACCACATCAGGGATAGAAAAGAATCCCATCAAATGTTGTGCCACAGTAACTAGTGTGTGCTTTACCAAAATCAATCTTTTTGCTCGTGACAGCACTTTAACCTTCTAGTTTTTCATCTTGCATCTTATTTGATCCTCCATGGAAGTCCAAAAAGAATCACTCGTGACACCTCAATGCAAAGGGATACCAAGGTATCTCATTGCTAATATCATCTTCCCATATTGAAAAATGCTTCCTGCTTCAAATTCTATTTCACCATCATTGTTATCAAACAAGATAAAGCCACACTTTTTGAAATTGGACCTGAAACTTGATACTTTCGTAAAAATATTAAGAATGAGAGAGAGAGAGAGATCTCATGTTCTTTGTGGTTGCCTCTCCAAAGATCAAAAGATCGTCTGCAAAAAGATACGTGTAAAACCCTTTTCCCTAGGTAGGTTGACCCCAATATACAATCCATATTCACTGACTCGATTTAGAAAGTAACTCAAAATTCTATAGCAATGATGAATAGAATGGGCGAGATTGGATCCTCTTGTCATTGGCCCTTCTTGGGCTTGAAAAGTTCTCCTTGTTGGCCATTTATGCAAACTGATATCAATTAGGACACAAGAAGCACTTTCATTCACCATATCCATCTCTCTCTTGCCCCCACCCTATGCAAAACACATAGTAGGAAGTCCCAACTAACGGAGTTGAAAGCCATATGAAGGTATAGTTTGAGAATAAAACTTTTCTTTTTTTAGCTCTGCATTGTATGAACTGCTTTATGCGCAGTGAGACAACCCTCAGGAGTTTTTCTCTTAGGCAAAAAGGTAAATTGTAAGGGCCCGATCACTTGATGAATGACTTGTTTTAAACAAACAACAAACACCCTTGTAACCACATTGAGAGGGGTGCCTAACAGTGAAATTGGTCTAAACTTCTAGATCTCATTGGCCCCCATTTCATTGAGGATAAGCACAAGAGGGGACTCCCCCATCTTCTAGGTAGACATGAATCCGGTAAAACTCATTGAAAATATCTAAAAAATCACCCTGACATGCAAGCCAAGCAACTGAAAAAAATTCAATTGGAAACACGTTGATCCTAGATGCCTTATTATTTGGAATTAAGCTCCCATATTACTTGCTTGATTTCATCAAATATGAACACCCTGTTCAAAGACACTTGTGCTTACCGAACAAAACACCTCATAGGAGCTTCAATTATGTCAAGAGAGTCCTCAACCACTGAATTTATGAACATGTCACAAAAATGCTTTGTTGCCTCTCTTGCAATATCCTCAAACCCGACTTTATGCCCTCCAATAAACATAGTCGGACAGTAGTTTCCACTTCAAAGAGATGATGCATAAAAGTGAAAAAACTTGGTGTTCTTGTCAACACATTTCGTCCCATGCAACTTAGACCTTTGCCTTCAATTAATTTATTCTCGTGCTCTCCATTCTGTGATGTGATCTATCAAAGTGGTATGCCTTCCAATCCCTTCATTCATATAATTTTCACCCTCACCATCATCCACCAGAGATGCCAAGTCCTCCTGTATCAAATGCAATTTGTCTTCCCATACTTCAATCTGCTTGAACTTCTCCTTCTCTACCCCTCTAGACCATTGTATTATCTGATTTCGTGCATTGTTTATTTCTTTACCAATCTTAGAACTGCTGAAGCACCATTCCTGCAGTTGAGCCCACCACAGTTTAAAGTTTTCAACTAAAGTAAGATTTCTCAACTACGAAAGATCAAATCTAAATCTTTTATGGTTTTTTCATCTAACTCCCCATTCAAACATGATAGGCGCATGATCCGAAATGGAGATTGGTCCCATAGATGCCCAGTCATCATGTGAATTTTCCCACCAACCCCTCTTTACAATGAATCATTTGAGTTTTCGCATATATGGGTCACTTCTCCTATTATACCAGGTGAAAGCCTATTAGTGGAACGCTGGGATCGTCCTCATCATCAAGCTCTGATTGCACGGGTGAAAATTGCAAAATATATTCAACATTAGATTAACTGAGTGAAAATTCTAGGTCAGTGTAGCAGTCGGTGCAAAATGGTTGATTTTTGGTATTATTTTTTTATAAAAAATATGCTGAATTTTCTTTTTAGGTTGCTATTTGCTGTTTTGCATATTTTTTTTTCTATTCATGCCTTATAATTACTTCCATATCTTGAGAGAAATGGGTTTCTTTTAGTCATCTCATTGTCTTTTGGGAGTTAAAGGGCTTATTTAACAATGTCTTTTTGGGAGGGATGGTACACACAACTTCTCCACTATTAGTTGATTCAGATAGCTTGTTATCTATTGATAACGAGTTATCACCTACATTTATGAATATTAGTTGATTTCGATAACTCGTTATCTATTGTTAACGAGTTATCACCTACATTTATGAGTTTTTAGTTACGATGAACTCGTTATCTATTGATAACGAGTTATCACCTAAGAGATAAGATCTCTCATTATCTATTGATAATGAGTTATCACTTACGTTTGGCAAGCATTCAATATCCACATTTGTGGGCTTATCTGGCTGTTAACCACATTTGAGGAGTACGAGTCGACCACTCTGGTCGACCTATACAAGTTATATTTATGTACCTTTTATAATTTGTTGTAGTCAAGAAAATTTAATGAGAGTATTGTCATTCTTAATCATCATTTTTAATCGTATTTCATCATGCGTCTTTGAGTTTTTTTTTAATGGCCTTGGATAACATCAATAGTGGTGTTGGTTCATTTGAGAACACTCAAGAATTGATGGTCAATCCTTTCTTTCTTTATCACTCGAATAACCCAGAGATATCCTTAGTATCTCAACAACTTGTTGAAGAGAACTACTCAATGTGGAGTAGAGCTATGGTTATGGCACTAAGTGCCAAGAATAAATTGGGTTTCATTGATGTATCGATCGCGAAACCTGAAGCATTATCACCAAATGTTGTCATATGGGAGCGATGCAACAATATGGTGTTATCCTGGTTGCTCAACTCCATTCACAAGGATTTAGCAGTCAGTGTCATTTATGCTCAAATCGCAGCTGAGGTTTGGGCAGAGCTTCGTGAGAGGTTCTCCCAATCGAACGCTCCAAGAATATATCAAATCCAATAGGACATAATCAATCTCAAGCAAGAACAATCTCCAGTAATGGTATATTTCATCAATTTGAAGGGGCTATGAGACGAAATGTCCATATACATTGACATTTTGCTTTGCTCGTATGGGGCCATGAAGGACATTCAAGAACTCCAACAACGAAAAAGGCTAATTCAACTTTTGATGGGCCTTAATGATAATTTTAGTGGCATCTGAAGTCAATTACTCCTCATGACACCCATACCAAATATATCCAAGGCATATTCATTGATCATTGAAGAAGAAGAAGAACATGACCTTCGTCTCACATCATCTCATGAACCAGCTATTACGGTAATCGATCAAGGAGGCTGACACATTGAAGATAAGCCAGACACATCCCAGACCAAAATGCGAACAGTGTGGGTGTCTAGGTCACATCAAGCCAAAATGCTATTACCTTTATGGTTTTTCTAGCCAATCAAGGGGTTCTTCCAATGCTTGCTTCACTAACCAGGCTAATGCATGTTCCTCCACAACCAAACCCGAAAAACCAACTTCTAGTTCTTGTCTTCCAAAACTTACCCTAGAAAAATATGATAAGATTATGGCCATTGTCAATTTAGGTAACCAAAACACTCCATCTATGGCCAACCTTGAAGGTAATATACATAAACCATCAGTTTGTTTATTTGCATCTCAATATTGAATTATAAATTCAAGGGCCACATATCACATAACAAACTCCATATCCAACCTTTCCTCTCTAGTGTTGATCTCCTTCCCACCTATCAGCCTCCCTGATGGGACATCCACCCCTATCACTCATACTGGCAGCGTCATATTGACTTCTATAATTACTTTACACAATGTCTTATATGTTTCTTATTTCAAATTCAACCTCATCTCAGTTAGTAAATTAATTCATTATTTGAAATATGACATTGTGTTTAAAGAAAATCATTGTATTTTTTATAACCTGCACTCAAAGATGACGATTGGAATGGGTAGGCTGCAAAGAAATCTTTACATCTTTGAGAACAGTGGTAACCATGCCTTGAATACTTCATCTCCTTCCATTTGGCACCTTAGACTTGGACATTTATCAAATTCCTGATATTAAATTTTTATTAATTTCAATAAAGTTAATGACAAAAATTCTTATGAACATTGTTTTCATGTTATACACCTTTCACCCCATTCTTGCTGATGCATTTAGTTTTCTTGTAATCATAGGGTGAAGTAAGTGAAGGTTTCATGTTGCATGTTCCAAGATTAGTTCATTTTGGTGAAGCCATATCTGCCTCCATGTTATCGACACCCACCATCTCCATTGAAGATCGCCTACCCTACATTTTCTAGCTGAAAGTAGTAGATCCCATGGACGACATTGCAGTTCTAACATTGGGTGTTTCCATTGCAGTTCATGCAATCACAGAATCCAAATACACTTCGCAAAAAGGTGCTTCGTGCATTCAGTATTTTTTCTACATAGCCAGACTGAAATAAAAAATTTGTAATTGGCCTTCAGTCTTCATCTTCCAATAGAGCACCATCCATCTATTGAAAGAGGATCTTGGGAGTGGATCTTCACCCCAAAGACACTTGTTTGGCAGCCAAGTAAAAGTTGGTGCACCCAATGCCTTATAACATGATGCTACAGAAAAACATCCATGTCGGTCATGCACCCAATGCAACACATCATCAACATCCATTAGTTACACCCTGTGAAGCGAATGCATAATATCATGTAATTGTTGGATGGTGGTGGCGTTATGGCCACACCCAAAATTCATCATTCATCCATTGTCATGTGACCATAGGTCCCTAACTATTTCACCCGTTCTTCTATAAATATGGAACAATTCAGGAAATTTATCTTTAAGCGGATCATCCGAAGCCCAAACATCCCACAAAAACCATAGGGTATTACTCCTTCTGACTTTTACCCTAATACTTTCCAAAAATTTATCCATGATTTTAACCAACCTCTTCCACACAACTAAGCCACCTTCCACTTGGAGTTTTCAACCCATTGTCATGGCCATCCATGAAACTTGTTCATCATTAGTGGCTACCAACCACAACCATTTGATAAGCCGCACATTATTAAATTGCCTTAGGTCCTTGATCCCAAGACCACCTCTACAAGTAGGTAATGTAACCACAGTTGCTCTTATATGTTTGACTGTAGTTCAGATTCCACACTTTCACTTTTCTTTCATGAGAGAACACGTGCTGGGTCGGACTAGGTACCCCTTATGAGTCAAGTCAAATATTTGATCTAGCTCAAAGCTCAAAACCAGGTTCAGTCAATCATGCAGGCATGGCTGATGGTGTTCTCGACCATTCTATTGCCGTGCCAGGTGGTTGGTGCAACAAGCCTGTTCTCTCTCTCTCTCTCTCTCTCTCTCTCTGTCTCTCTCTCTCTCTCTCTCTCTCTCTCTCTCTCTATATATATATATATATATATATATATATATATATATATATATAAAGAATTCATGAAATGAATACATAAGGTTATAGTTATGCCAACTTGTATCGAATTATGAATATCAGTGAGCGATGAAAGTGTTTTCAATCATAGGAGTTGCGTTCAGGGCTCTCTCACAACGCACATTGGTTATGCTTCAATTTTTTTCACAACTAAAAAAGGGTTTAAGTCAAAAGGCACCCTTAATTATACATATGGACTTTTGCCTTAACAATATTTGAAACTAGGGGAATTGTTAGGGGGCTTCCAAAATATATGATCATTTCTCTCATCATGTGCTGACTTATAGGTTTCCTCTAGAAGCCCTGTGTTCTACACTTAAAATCGAGATAATCTTTAGCGATTTAATTAAATAATGCATTTTATCCTTTACAAGTTGTATTATTCCCCTAATTGAGATTGCTTCCAACAACAGTAATTAAGCCCACTAGGCCTGTCAACAGGTCGGACCTGTGCCGGACTCTGGTGGTCCCATAATCAGGTTCGACTTAATTTGTGGTACCAATACCGGGTGCAGAACCTGGCCTGACAGGACCTAACATAATCAGGGCCAGTCTTGGGTCTGGATATGGATGACATATAGCAATCACAGCAAAATACTAAGTTTTTATGTCTTTATAGTGAAAATTTGTGGATCTTAATCAGTGTCTAGGTCGGATCTGGGAATGATTTAAAATCTCACAAACCTAACATGGATTCATATATAATTCGGATCCTATGGTTCTGGCCAACTAACTAATTGGACCTACTTCAGTGGTACCATCCCAGATACTAGAGGACCCGATCTGGGTTGGAATCGGGTCAAACCTGGACCGTTGACTGGACGGCCTATTGCATACACATGTCCATGGTTATGTAAGCAAATTGAGGATAGGTGCAATAGAGGGTAATGTAGTGTCCTGGAGGACTGGTCTAGGACAAGGTGATCATATCTCTCAACACTTCTATTAAAATGAACCTAAGGGCTTTAACCAAGTTTTCTATGTACCGAGACATTCATGGATCGTTGGATTCTGTGAAGTCTATTGAGAGCCTGTAAATTAGCAGACTAGGCATTTAATTAACAAATTAAGGCCATTGAACAAGCAATTCTAAATATTCTTTGACCGTCTCAATCAATAGGTACACCATTCAGGGTTGCTTTAATCAGCATACGTAATGAATGAATGAAATGGTTCACCTTCTCAAAAACTTAGCAAACGTCTATGAGTTGGGTCAAATATCTCGCTTGATGATTTTTGCACGCAATTGAAAATAAAAGCATGATGCCTATCGAAAAAAGATGATTTATACAAAACCCAAATACGAACTTAAATCTCTGGATCCATTTGCAGGCAACTTGGCAAACCCAATTTCGCTGTTGTTTGAGTTTTCCTTTTCCTACCCAAATCCATCAATAAGGATCCAAGTCAGGTGGACACCAACCCAGACCCAACGATTGACAAGGGAAGCTATAATCATGGTTTTGGTGCTGCTCATCGTGAGGATGAACTATATCTAGGAATTCTTTGACCGTTAATTGTTCTCAGGAAATTTTACCAAACTAATGAGCAAAAAAAAAAAAAGAAAATAATCATTCTAGTAAGGAGAATCTGGCTATTTCTCTCAGCAAGCTAAACTACTAGTTCGTTTAGGTATCCGAGATGAGTATGAGTAAGGATCCAAGTCATGCAGGCTAGTTATATCAGAGATGAGTATGAGTGAAGTGACTTCTTATCATGTAATTCTTCCCATCTGAAATAAAGCTAGGAAATATTTTTCCTTCAAAAAAAAAAGAATAAAAGGGAAGGTATATTCAATAAAAGAGCTAGGTTTATCCCCCCCATTATCTGCCCGCATAAAACCATAAGATAAGCTTCGAACACAAAACCGCAGCAAAAGCAACATGGCTTTCCACCCATCCGGCAAGAAGGGTACGTACAGATCTTGCCATGTAGAATACGTAACCGTGACTGAAAAATATGCACGGTTTCGTCCCTAATTCCACCAAACATCTAAGCTGAATTATTCATTGAGTGACTCCATCGTACCACGTAGTATAATATTTAACATGACGATTGGCTGAATCAACTTTGGCCTATAAATATGATCTTAAATATATGCCTCACTCATCCATCTACCCTCTTCTTCATAAGAGTTAACTTCCTTTCTCTCTCCTTCCAGCCTTAAGATAATCTTGTGATAGTAGCTTCCCTCTACAACGATGGGGCGTTTCCTTCCTTCTCTTCTGGTAGTAATGGTAGCAATGGCCTTTGTGTCCCCTGCTATGTCTTCCAACTGGGTTTATGTCCCAAATTGTGCACCATATCCAAAGTACAAAGCCCTCGGCCAATTTGCAGTGAATAGGTACAACGAACAGAATCATGGTAGCCTCGTATTTGTAGGCGTATCTGATTGTTGGAAGTTGGATCGGGGAACTGGACATTACACTTACCGCTTTATCACTAAGGTTGTGGGCGGCAAGTATAACACCGAAGTCATTGAAGATCTGTCCGGACCTGGCCAGCCTCCAGTTCACAACTTTGGTTACTTCAAGCGTATATGATCTTGAATTGGAGTTTAATCTTATATAACTGCAGTACATTTATAATACCATATAATAAAGTGTACGCAGTTCAGTGTAATAAAGAATAAAACAGTTGTCTGATATCTATGTAACTTTCAAAGTTGGTTGATGGATATTGTGCGGGAATGTAACATTATGTATTTATATCAACTAGTGTTTGTTATTTTGTTTTCATTTTTGTTTTTATACCTCATCTATAATATACCTGGTTCTTCTCTTTTATATCGGTTGTCATAATAAGTGGTCAAGAGCATTAATGTTTCACTATAAGCAGTTGATATGCTTCAATAACGTTCCACTATCTTTTGTAGAGAGAAAAGACAGTTGATATATATAAATAATCAGAAATTACAATATGTACATATGATGCATTACTACATGTTATACACCTTTCACCCCATTCTTGCTGATGCATTTAGTTCTTTTGTAATCATATGGTGAGGTGAACGTTTGGTGTTGTATGTTCCAAGATGAGTTAATTTTGGTGAAGCCATATTTGCCTCCATGTTATCGACACCCACCGCCTCCATTGAAGATCTCCTACCCCGCATTTTCTAGCAGAAAGTAGTAGATCCCGTGGAAGTGGATGACATTGCAGTTCTAACATTGTATGTTTCCATTGCTGTTCATGCAATCACCGAATCCAAATACACTTTGCAAAAAGGTTCTCGGTGCATTCAATATTTTCTCTACATAGCCTGCACATATTGGCCAGACTGAAACCAAAAATTTGTAATTGGCATTCAGTCTTCACCTTCCCATAGAGCACCATCCATCTATTGAAAGCGGATCTTCACCCCAAAGACATTTGTTTGGCAGCCAAGTAACAGTTGGTAAACCCAATGCCTTATAACATTAGGCTACAGAAAAACATCCATGTCCGTCATGCACCCAATGCAGCACATCATTGACATCCTTTAGTTACACCCCGTCAAACAAATGCATAATATCATGTAATTGTTGGATGGTGGTGGTGTTATGGCCACATCCAAAATTCAGCACTCATCCATTGTCATGTGACCATAGGTCCCTAATTAATTCACCCGTTCTTCTATAAATATGGAACAATTCAGGAAATTTATCTTTAAGCAAACCATTGGAAGCCCAAACATCCCACAAAAACCAAAGGGTATTACTCCTTCTGACTTTTGCCCAAATACTTTCCAAAAATTTATCCATGATTTTAACCAACCTCTTCCACACACCTGAAGCCACCTTCCACTTGGAGTTTTCAACCCATTGCCATGGCCTTCCTTTAAGGTCATATTTGCTTCATAACACTCTTGAAACGTGTTCATCATTAGTGGCTACCAACCACAACCATTTGATAAACAATGCATTATTAAATTGCCTTAGGTCCTTGATCCCAAGACCACCTCTACAAGTAGGTAAAGTAACCACATCCCACCATATCGGCGCACACACGGTCTTATCCGCATCAACACCCCACAATTTTTTTTTTTAAGAATACAGTTAACTTTTTTAAGCACAACAGCAGGGATAGAAAAGAAGCCCATCAAATGTTTTGCCACAGTAACTAGTGTGTGCTTTACCATAATCAATCTTCATGCTCGTCATAGCACTTTAACCTTCTAGTTTTTCATCTTGCATCTTATTTAAGTCCTCCATGGAAGTCCAAAAAGAAGCACTCGTGACACCCCAATGCAAAAGGATACCAAGGTATCTCATTGGTAATATCCTCTTCCCACATTGAAAAATGCTTTCTCCTTCTAATTCTATTTCACCATCATTGTCATCAAGCAAGATAAAGCCACTCTTTTTGAAATTGGACCCGGAACCTTATGCTTTCATAAAAATATTAAGAATCAGTGAGAGAGATCTCATGTTCTTTATGGTTGCCTCTCCAAAGATCAAAACATCATCTCCAAACAAGATATGTATAAAACCCTTCTCCCCGTGTAGGTTGACACCAATATACAATCCACATTCACTGGCCTGATTTAAAAGGTAACTCAAAATTCTATAGCAATGATGAATAGAATGGGCGAGACTGGATACTCTTGTCAGAGGCCCTTCTTGGGCTTGAAAATTCTCTTTGTTGGCTATTTATGCAAGCTCATATTGATGAGGACTTAAGAAGCACTTTCATCCACCTTAACCATCTCTCTCCTGCCTCCACCCTACGCAAAACACATAGTAGGAAGTCCCAACTGACGGAGTTGAAAGCCTTACGAAGGTATAGTTTAAGAAGAAAACTTTTGTTTTTTGAGCTACTTACTGTATGAAATGCTTCATGTGCGAGGAGACAACCCTCATGAGTTTTTCTCTAGGCACAAACACAAATTGTAAGGGCTCGATCACCTGATGAATGACTTACTTTGAAAAAACAACAAACACCCTTGTAACCACATTGAGAGGGGTGCCTAACAGTGAAATTGGTCTAAATTTCCAGATCGCATTGGCCCCCATTTCATTGGGGATAAGCACAAGAGGGGACTTCCCCCATTTTCTAGGTAGACAAGAATCCGGTAAAACTCTTTGAAAATATGTAAAAAATCATCCAGACATGCAAGCCAAGAAACTTTAAAAAATTCAATCAAAACTCGTCGATCCCAGATGCCTTATTATTTGAAAGCTCCCATATTACTTGCTTGATTTCATCAAATACGAACACCCTGTTCAAAGACACTTGTGCCTACCGATCAAAACACCGCATAGGAGCTTCAATTATGTCAAAAGAGATATCAACCACTGAATTTGTGAACATGTAGCAAAAATGCTTTGTTGCCTCTCTTGCAATATCCTCAAACCCGATTTTATGCCCTCCAATAAACATAGTCGGATAGTAGTTTTCTCTTCAAAGAGACGATGCATAAAAGGGAAAAAACTTGGTGTTCTTGTCCCCAAATTTCATCCAATGCAACTTAGACCTATGCTTTCAATTAATTTCTTCTCGTGCTTTCCATTTTGTGATGTGATCGATCAAAGTGGTATGCCATCCAATCCCTTCATGCTATCAAAGTGGTATGGCTTTCAACCCCTTCATTCATATCATTTTCACCCTCACCACCATCCACTCGAGATGCCAAGGCCTCCTGTATCAAATGCAATTTGTCTTCCTATATTTCAATTTGCTTGAACTTCTCCTTCTCTACCCCTCTAGACTACTATATTATCTGATTTCGCGCATTGTCTATTTTCTTTACCAATCTTAGAATTGCCGAAGCACCATTCTTGCAGTTGAGCCCACTACAATTTAAAGTTTTCAACTAATGTAAGATTTCTCAGGTACGAAAGTTCAAATCTAAATCTTTTATGGCTTTTTCATCTAACTCCCTATTCAAACACAATAGGAGGATGATCTGAAATGGAGATTGGTCCCATAGATGACCAATCATCATGTGAATTTTCCCACCACCCTTTCTTTACAATGAATCATTCCAGTTTTTGCATATATGGGTCACTTCTCCTATTGGACTAGGTGAAAGCCTGTTAGTGGAACGCAGAGACTGTCCTCCTTATCAAGCTCTGATTGCACGGGTGAAAATTACAAAATATATTCGACATTAGATTAATTGAGTGAAATTTCTTGGTCAATGGAAGAGTTGGAACAAAATGGTTGATTTTTTGTATTATTTTTTTTAAGAAAATATGCCAAACATTCTTTTTAGGTTGCAATTTGCTCTTTTGCATAATTTTTTTCTATTCTTGCCTTATAATTACTTCCACATCTTGAGAGAAATGGGTTTCTTTTAGTCATCTCATTGTCTTTTCGGAGTTAAAGGGCTTATTTAACAGTTTCTTTTTGGGAGGGATGGTACACACAACGAGTTATCACCTACATTTATGAATGTTAGTTGATTTTGATAACTCATTATCTATTGATAATGTGTTATCACCTACATTTATGGTTTTTTAGTTATGATGAACTCGTTATCTATTGATAATGAGTTATCACTTACGTTTGGAAAGCATTCAGAACTCTACATTTGTGGGCTTATCTGGTTGTTACCTACATTTGAGGAGTACCAGTTGACCACTTTGGCCGACCTATACAAGTTGTATTTATGTACTTTTTGTAATTTGTTGTAGTCAAGAAAATTTAATGAGATTATCATCTTTTTTTATCTTCTTCAATTCTCCAGTTTTCTTCATGCTATCAGAGTAGGGACTTTGATCCTGCGCATTTTATTTTGCTAGACCAGAACTTTGGTCATCGCACATTTCCAAGCCACTTTCGATGATTCTCGTCTTTCCATCATGCATCTTCGAGTTTTTTTTTTAATTGCCTCAGATAGCATCAACGACGGTGCCGATTCATTTGAAAACACTCAAGAATCGATGGTCAATCCTTTCTTTCTTCATCACTCAAATAACCTAGAGATATCCTTAGTATCACAACAACTTGTTGGAAACAACTACTCGATGTAGAGTGGAGATATGGTTATGGCACTAAGTGCCAACAATAAATTTGGTTTCATCGACAGATCAATCACGAAACTTGAATCATCATCACCAAATGTTGTCATATGGGACTGATGCTACAATTTGGTGTTATTCTGGTTGCTCAACCTCATTCACAAGGATTTAGTAGCCAACATCATTTATGCTTAAACCGCAACTGAGGTTTGGGTAGAGCTTCATGAAAGGTTCTCCCAATCGAACGCTCCCAGAATATATCAATTTCAACCGAAGATAATCAATCTCAAGCAAAAATAATCTCCAAGAACCCGAATGAAGGGGTTATGAAACAAAATGTCTGCATACATTGAGATTTCGCCTTGCTCGTGTGGAGACATGAAGGCCATTCAAGAACTCGAATGACGAGAGAGGCTCATTCAATTTTTTATAGGCCTTAATGACAAATTTAGTGCCATTTGAAGTCAATTAATCCTCATGACACCCTTACCAAATATATTCAAGGCCTATTCATTGATCATTCAAGAAGAATGACAATGTGACTTTAATCTCATGCCATCTTATGAACCAGTTGTTGCGGCAATCAATCGAGGCAATCTGCCTATCAAGGCCAACACATCGAAGATAGGCCAGACGTATCCTAGACCAAAATGTGATCATTGTGGGCGTTTGGGTCACATCAAGCCAAAATGCTAATACCTTTATGGTTTTCCTACTTGATCAAAAGGTTGTTCCAATGCTCACTTCACTAGCCAGGCTAATGCATGTTCCTCCATAATCGAAACAGAAAAAACAACTTTCAGTTCTTCTCTTCCTAAACATACCCAAGAATAATATGATAAGATTATGACCATTGTCAATTTAGGTAACCAAAACACTCCATCTATAGCCAACCTTACTGGTAATATACCCAAACCATCAGTTTGTTTATTTGCATCTTAATGTTAGATTATAGATTCAGGAGCCACATGTCACATCACAAACTCCATATCCAACCTTTCCTCTCTGGTGCTGGTCTCATTCCCACCTATCGACCTCCTTGATGGGACATCTGCCTGTGTCACTCATACTGGCAGTGTCATATTAACTTCTATAATTACTTTACACAATGCCTTATATGTTTCTTATTTCGAATTCAACCTCATCTCAGTTAGTAAATTAATTCATGATTTGAAATATGGTGTTGTGTTTAAAGAAAATCATTGTGTTTTTCAAGACCTGCACTCAAAGATGATGATTGGAACGAGTAGGCCGCAAGAAAATCTTTAAATCCTTGAAAACGACCATAACCATGTCCTGAATGCTTCATCTTCTTCCATTTGGCAACTTAGACTTAAACATTTTTCAAATGTCTGACCTTAAATTCTTATTAATTCCAATAAAGTTAGTGACAAAATTTCTGATGAACATTCTTTCATTTGTCATGAGGCCAAACAAACTAGATTATCATTTCCTCATGGGCCTATTCTCTTTCAAACCATTTGAGTTACTACATTGCGACATATGGGGTGCATATCAAACTCCTTTTTTGTCAAGCACTCATTTTTTCTTAACCATAGTAGATGACTACAACAAATGCACATGGGTATATCTCATGAGGTATAAGTCTGAGACATTCAATATTATCAAAAATTTTATCATGTTGATTCAAAATCCATTTCAAATCAACGTTTTGAGCATTAGATCTGACAATGAAACCGAATTCTTTTCAAATGACATGCAATTTATTTTAGAGAAAATGGAATCAACCATCAACATAGTTGTGTAGCAACTCCGCAATAAAATGGTGTTGTTGAACGTAAACATAGAGATTTATTGAATATGGCTTGGGCCTTCCGGTTTCAATCAAATTTACCAATCAATTTTTTGGGAGAACGTGTTCTTACTATCACATACCTTATTAATTGACTCCCCTCAAAACCCGTGAAGGGTAAGACTCACTATGAAATGTTATATAATCAAGCACCCAATTATGCCATTTACACATATTTGGATGCTTGTGTTATGCTTTTAACATCAATCATACCCACAAATTTGGCACACATGCCAAACAATATATCTTTGTAGGATATCCATATGGTCAAGTTGGTTATAAAGTTTATGATCTTGAATCTCGAAAGATCTTTGTCAATCGAGATGTCAAATTTTATGAAAATAGTTTTCCATTTCAAGATCATAAATCTCTTTCTATTGATGCCAATAATATTATACCCATACCCATATTTGAACCCCAAGACTTATCCCCCCAACATTAAGCCACTGAGCCTTTGCCCACCATCCTGAATGCTCCCAAAAATCATGCATCATTATCTATTTCAGACGTTTCATCCATTCTTGTCACCACCCGAATCACCCAAGACATGCCTCACCTTCGTAGATCTGATCATTCTGACCGACCACCTTCTTACCTCAAGGATTTCAAGTGTTATTCTTCAACCCCTGTACAACAATCGGATGCATGACATGGCGCTAAGTACCCATCAACCTCTTAACCATCACCTTGCATATCAACGTTTCTCTCATTTCCATCAAATTTTCTTAGCCACCATCACTCAAAATTTGGAGCCAAAGACTTTTTCTCATGCCATTAAACACCAACATTAGTGTGATGCCATGGTTACTGAAATTTGAGCACTTGAGGTGAACCATACTTTGATGGTGATGACCAAACCTGAAGGTAAGCATCATGTTGATTGCAAGTGGGTCTATAAAGTTAACTTTTGGTCTGATGGTTCCGTTAGATGTTATAAAGTTTGCTTGCTTGCCAAAGGGCACAGTTAAATTGAAGGTCCTGATTATAATGAGGCATTTTGATATGGATCTGGCAAGGAGTCGATCTACGATCCAAAATCCAAATGGATCCTGATGCATGAAAGCTAAACAGGATAACTTAAAAAACAGATAGTTTTCAATACAGGGATGTTTGGACTCTATTACACTCTAAATGGAAGGACAACACCAAAATGAATCTTATAGATAACAGATTGCTCTTTCCAACGAGTCCAAAAAGTCATAAATACGACCACTAATGGTCGAGATACGAACCAAACACTAGACCAATGGGTTGGTGTTCACAAGTAGGTCGGCTATAATTATCCAGTATGGACTGGTCAGAATATGACTGTTCCTTATGAATTTAGTCAATCACCTGAAACCCAACGTTATAGAAAAATTAGTTTTGAAACCAGAAAAACTGAAATCACTCATATCAGATGTTGACTAACTTCGATATGACACGAGCAAGACGGCGGACTGGTACAGTTCTGTACAATCACTCATAGAATTGTTCTCTCTGTTTCAAGATACTTTTAATCATACAGACGATTGATTCAGAAAATTTGTCTAACATGAAAGTTGTAGATAAATTAATTATAAAATCAAAGCAATAAAAAATACTTGAAACAAAGTTTGGAAGACTCCGCTATGAACCAAACAAGGGGTCGAACTGTTAGAGTCTTGACAGTCACCTGAATGACTATTTTTTCAGTTCTAGACCCATTTTGACAGCCAAAACAAATGAATCAGAAAATTCTCTAAACCTATAAGTTGTAGCCACAAATATTAGCTTTTCAACAAGTTATTATATGCTAATTTTTATAGAGTGGATTAAAAGTTATGCTTCAACTAGTGCAACTATATTTGATACACAGACAGTCACAGAACCGAATGATGTTACATGATTCAACAATACATTTAGTTTAATCTAAATTTTAATGTTAGGGGTTTATTATTCAACCTGCACATACAAACACTTCTAAAGTATATTTTCTAATGCCAAATCTCTTTCACCTTATCCCAACTTTGATGACACTATGTAAGGATTATAGATAAGCCATAAATAGCAAATAAACTAGCAAGAAAATTATATTTAAGATCCAATGCTTAGAAGGTAACTTCTTAGATCAAATAAGATATATAACTAGTTCAAACTTAGGCAAGTTTAAGCAAACCCGATTAGAAGTCACAAGATAAAGTTTCAGCAAAGTATCAAGATTCACACAAACACAAACAACATAAAATCTACTCCCTTCCAACTCAGCAAGTGAACCACAAACAAGGAAGTGACCATAACGATTGGAACAGATTTTGAATAGCTACCATAGACACACAAACAAGTTTACACACATCTCTGGTTCACACTCAGATAGAGCTATGGACTGCACCATAGTCTGGTTGCAACAAGCCTCAACAAAATGTCCCAATGCAGGAGACAACTAAGGAAGATCTAACATGATTTTTCTTCAACAAACTTTTCTAGCAAAGAAAGAAGACCCCTCCTTCTTTTTCTGGAATCTTTTAAGGGAGGAAGAAAGGTGTCTTGGCCTCTTATTGGCCATATTGGAGGCCACCTCCTTAGTGGCTAATGAGAAGGACAAATTTGAAATATTTTCTTTTGAATGGTCATGAATGAGGTGTCCTCCTGTTGGTCACCTTGGAGGTGACTTGGTCTTAAAGAGACTTTAAGTCTACCTCCATCTGCACCAATAGAAACTCAAGCTATACTACTCTTGACTTTGGTCAAACAAGTTCAAATGGGGTCCATATTGATCCGGCCATGGAGGAGCCAATATGGTTCTATTTAAGATAAATTGGATTTGGTCCAAGATCTAATTTATGCAAATGGATCGTGAACCATTTTAAAGCAAAATAAAATTGTTAAAATAAATAAATAAATAAAAATAAAAATCTACTCTGATACTCCTACACCCTCTAGTGCCCTAAAATAATCCTGCCGGACTCCAGAACTATCCAGATAAGAAAAAGAAAAATACAGAACTGATTTCAATATTTTTAAAATTTGAATTGCCACATAAGGTAATTTCTATGAAGCTAAAAACAAAATTCTCAAAAATTGAGATGTGCCAAAATGAAGGAGTTACTCCAAAGAACCATTTGGTCCTGAATGGGTCTAAAAGAAATTGGGTCTTCTAGGGTGTCGTATCTTAGATCGTGTCTAAAGAGTTGGATTCACATCCAACTTGTCTTTAATGCTCTGATCATGTGGATGCTCTACATCATCCCCTTCTGGGTTGAAAGGCTTCATCATTAGAGCCTTGTCCTTCTTATGCAAAGCTCCATAATCCCAGCAAAAATTTAAAATAAAATCAATGTATAGTTTGTTCTTAGGAATAAGAAATAAACTATGCAATGCTAACAATATCATATATATAATGATAATTATATATGCAATATAATTTTTGCAAAATTCTTTTTATCATCAATACATTAAAATTTTGATGAGATAAATCCAAAATAATTAGATATGCATGAAAATATTCAAATTTGTACTTTCAAATATTTATGGTTTGATCAACAACATATGACTCAATATTCTTTTTAAAATATAATTCATAAAGATTTTCTTGAAGTACAAAACTATCTAAGACATGATATTTATTAAGTTTGCCTTGAAGGAATGCTCTAATGATTTCAACAAAATTTGGATCATCTACACATAAATTTTTGATATATTATGTTATACAAATAATAAAATTTTATGTAGAGACCATGATAATTAAATATAAATATCTTTTTTATCTTGGGCAATGAAGCACGATAGCAAATTCAACAATTCAAACCCATTGCATAAATGTTCCCAAGATATCAAAGCAATATGCAAGTCATTTTTAACCTCAAATAATTCTTGATGATCCAAAAAAAATTAGGCCTTCGCACACAAAATGCCTAATGTGTTCAATTCGTATTTATGACTATGATGACCTTTTAATAACTCAACTTAAGAATTTTTAATTTCTACTTGCTTGATGACACACATCTTGAGCGAATTTTCAGCATTAAGATTAGTCTTTCTAATTTTCACATCTTCATCGAAGATGGCATCAATAAAGACATGCGTAAGGTTATTATCGAACTCTTCACATATAGATAAGACTTTTTCTTCGATGTCCTCATTAGATTCACCGAAGATTGGGTTGTCATGAATAAGTTTGTCCTTGCATAAGGATAGACAATCTTCGTAATCCTTATCGAATATAGGTTCACAAACAATCTCTCGCATAGGAACATCCTGAATTTCAGGTGAGAGTTTCTCTTTATCCTCCTTGTCGACCTCATTGAATATTGAATCTCTAATAATTTTACGAAAAAGCTCTTCTAAGGGTTCTTTCATGAAGTTATCAAATACATGGTCAACCACTTCACACTAGGACACCTCCTCGAGATTCAAACCAATTTTTAAATCATCATTCTTGACTATAACCACTTCAATTTTCTAAGTTTCTAAGTCATAAAAATTGGTATTTTCTTTAACCTTGCAACTTGCATATAGGGTATCCTCAAACCTGATCCTAGAATTAATAGACCTAACTAAGGTGGGTTTAGGTTGCAGACTAAAAGATGAGAAGGTCAAACAAGTAAACTGTCTTGGTCCCTTATAAGATGAATTCACATAATTCAACTTTGAATATGAAAAACTAGACTTCCATTTGTATCCTTTAAGTGGATCCAAAATTCTACCTAAACAAGAATATAGATACGGATCTGACTCACAATCAGAGTCATACCGACTATAAGATCCTAGGGATCCATGCACACCATGCTTGGGTCGACACTCCCATTCTATAAAGGCATCATAAATTTCTAAGTTCAATTCCATGACTTGATTTCGCAAGTCATGATTCTCATACCTAAGATTTTGGTTCTCATTTTCGAGGTTGGGCTCACCTTGACTATGCCAATTCATTCGCCTAGACATGGTGAAAACACTCCCAGGGGTATTTTAGGATATTAATATAAACCCTAAACAGGGCTTTGATACCAAAAATGATGTGAATCCAGTAATGGGTCGATCCATGATCTAAAATTCAAATGGATCTTGATGCGCGAAAGCTAAACAAGATAACTTAAAAAGCTGATAGTTTTCAATATAGGGGTGCTTGGACCCTGTTGCGCTTTAAATGAAAGGACAATGGGTCGGTGTTCACAGCTAGGTCTGCTATAACTGTCCAGTATGGACTGGTCAAAATAGGATTGTTCCTTATGGATTCAGTCAATGACCTGAAAACCAACATTGTAAAAAATTTAGTTTTGAAACTAGAGAAACTTAAATCACTCATATCAGATGTTGACTAACTCATTCCAGTTTTCGCATATATGGGTCACTTCTCTTATTGGACTAGGTGAAAGCCTGTTAGTGGAACACAAAGATCATCCTCCTCATCAAGCTTTAATTGTGTGGGTGAAAATTAAAAAAATATATTAGACATTAGATTAACTAAGTCAAAATTCTAGGTCAATCAAACAATTGGTGCAAAATGGTTGATTTTTTATATTATTTGTTTCTAGAAAATATGTCAAATATTTTTTTTAGGTTGAAATTCACTCTTTTGCATATTTTCTTTTCTATTTTTGCCTTATAATTACTTCCACGTCTTGAGAGAAATGGGTTTATTTTAGTCATCTCATTATCTATTGGGAGTTAAAGGGCTTATTTATCAGTGCCTTTTAGGGAGGGATGGTACACACAACTTCTCTACTATTAGTTGATCCAGATAACTCGTTATCTATTGATAATGAGTTATCACCTATATTTATGAATATTAGTTGATTCTGATAACTCGTTATCTATTGATAACGATTTATCACCTACATTTGTGGTTTTTTCGTTACGATGAACTCGTTATCTATTGATAACAAGTTATCACTTTCCTTTTCCGAGCATTCAGATCTCTATATTTGTGGGATTATTTGGTTGTTACCTACATTTGAGGAGTATGAGTCGACCACTCTGGCTGACCTATACAAGATGTATTTATGTACCTTTTATAATTTGTTGTAGTCAAGAAAATTTAATGAGATTATCATCATTTTTTATCTTTTTCAATTCTCCAGTTTTCTTCATGGTATCACGGCAGGAACTTTGATCCTGCACATTTTATTTTGCTAGACTAGAAGTTGGTCATTGCACATTTCAAAGCCACTGTCGGTGATTCTCGTCTTTCCATCATGCATCTTCGAGTTTTTTTTTAATGGCCTCGGATATCATTAACAACGGTGATGGTTCATCTGAGAACACTCAATAATCAATGGTCAATCCTTTCTTTCTTCACCATTCGGATAACTCGAAGATATCCTTAGTATTGCAACTTGTTGGAAACAACTACTCGATGTGGAGTAGAGCTATGGTTATAACACTAACTCCCAAGAATAAATTGAGTTTCATAAATGGATCGATCACGAAACCCAAATCATCATCACCAAATGTTGTCATATGAGAGCAGTGCAACAATATGGCGTTATCCTGGTTGCTCAACTCCATTCACAAGGATTTATCAGCCAACGTCGTTTATGCTCAAACCTTAGCTGAGGTTTGGGTAGAGCTTTGTGAGAAGTTTTTCCAATCGAACGCTCTTAAAATATATCAAATCCAATAGGAGATAATCAGTCTCAAGCATGAACAATCTCCAATAACGGTGTATTTCACCAAGTTGATGGGGTTAGGGGATGGAATGTCTATATACATTGAGATTTTGCCTTTCTTGTGTGGGGCCATGAAAGCCATTCAATTAAGAACTCCAACAACGAGAAAGGCTCATTCAATTTCTGATGGGCCTTACTGACAGTTTTAGTGTCATCTGAAGTCAATTACTCCTCATGACACCTTTACCAAATATATTCAAGGCTTATTCATTGGTCATTTAATAAGAACGCCAACATGACCTTTGTATCATGCAATCTCATGAACCAGCTGTTGTAGCAATCGATCGAGGCAATCTGCCTATCAAGGTCGACACGTCGAAGATAGGCCAGATGCATTCCAGACCAAAATGCGAACAATGTGGGCATTTAGGTCACATCAAGCCAAAATGTTATTACCTTTATGGTTTTTCTAACCAATCAAGGGGTTCTTCCAATACTCGCTTCACTAGCGAGGCTAATGCATGTTTCTCCATGATCGAACCCAAAATACCAACTTTTAATTTTTCTCATCCTAAACTTACCCAAGAACAATATGCTAAAATTATGGCCATTGTCAATTTAGGTAACCAAAACACTCCATCTATGGCCAACTTTGTAGGTAATATACCCAAACCATCAGTTTGTTTATTTGTATCTCAATGTTAGATTATACATTCAAGGGCCATATATCACATCACAAACTCCATATCCAACCTTTCCTACTTGGTGTCGATCTCCTTCCCACCCATCGGCCTCTCTAATGGGACATCTGCCCCTGTCACTCATACTGGCAGCATCATATTGACTTTCATAATTATTTTACACAATGTCTTATATGTTTCTTATTTCAAATTCAACCTTATCTCAGTTATGGAACGAGTAGGCTGTAAGGGAATCTTTGCATCTTTGAGAACAATGGTAACCATGCCATGAATGCTTTATCTCCTTCCATTTGACACCTTAGACTTGGACATTTATCAAATTCTTGACTTTAAATTCGTATTAATTTCAATAAAATTAATGACAAAAATTCTCATGAACATTGTTCCATTTGTCATAAGGCCAAACAAACCAGGTTACTGTTTCCTCATGGAACCATATCTTTTTCCAAACCATTTGACTTACTACATTAAGACATACGGGGTGCATATCAAACTCCTTCTATGTCAGGAGCTCATTTTTTCTTGACTATAGTAGATGACTACAACAAATGCACATGGGTATATCTCATGAGGTATAAGTTCAAGACATTCAATATTATCAAAAATTTTATCTTGTTGATTCAAAATCAATTTCAAACCAACATTTTGAGCATTAGATCCGACAATGAAACCGAATTCTTTTAAAATGACATGCAAATTTTTCTTAGAGAAAATGAAATCAACCATTAGCATAGTTGTGTAGCAACTCCGCAACAAAACGGTATTATTAAACGCAAAATTAAAGATTTATTGAATGTGGCTTGGGCCCTCCGATTTCAATCAAATTTACCAATCAAAATTTTGGGAGAACATGTTCTTACTATCACATACCTTATTAATTGACTCCCCTCAAAACCCGTGATGGGTAAGACTCCCTATGAGATGTTATATAACCAAGTACCCAATTATGCCATTTACACATATTTGGATGCTTGTGTTATGCTTTTAACATCAATCATACCCACATATTTGGCACACATGCCAAACAATGTGTCTTTGTAGGATATCTATATGGTCAAGTTGGTTATAAAGTTTATGATCTTGAATCTCAAAAGATCTTTGTCAGTCGAGATGTCAAATTTTAAGAAAACACTTTCCTATTTCAAGATTATAAATCTCTTTCTATTGATGCCAATAATGTTATACCCATAACCATATTTGAACCCCAAGACTTATCCCCATAGCATCAAGCCATTGAGCCTTTGCCCACCATCCCAAATTCCCCCAATGCTTTTGCATCATCATCTATTCCAAATGACCCGTCCATTCCTAGATCTGATTGTTCTCGTCAACCACCTTCTTACCTCAAGGATGTCAAGTGTTACTTTTCAGCCCCCGTACTCTAATCGGATGCATTATGTGACATGGATTCAAGTACCCACGATCTTCTTAACCATTACCTTACATATCAGCGCTTCTCTACTTTCAATCAAATTTTCTTAGCTACCATCACTCAAAATTTTGAGCCAAAGACTTTTTCTCAAGCCATGAAACACCAACATTGGTGTGATCCCATAGATGCTGAAATTTGAGCAATTGAGGTGCACCATACTTGGACAGTGATGACTTTACCTGAAGGTAAGCATCCTGTTGATTGCAAATGGATATGTAAAATTAACTCTTAGCCTGCTGGTTCTATTGAATGTTATAAAGCCTCCTTGGTTGCCAAAGGGTACACTCAAATCAAAGGTCTTAATTACAATGAGATGTTTGCTCCAGTGGCCAAGATGGTCACCGTCCATTGCCTTCTTGTCATTGCTTCTATCTGTAATTGGCATATTTTTCAAATTGATGTCAACAACGCATTCCTTCATGGTGATCTCGATGAAGAGGTATACTTGTGGCTCCCTCCCAGATTCTTTCAACAGAGGGCACACCCATTTTGTTGCCTATATAAGTCCCTTTAGGATCTCAAACAATCCTTGTGAAACTGGTTTTGCGAAGCTCTCCACTTATTTAAAGGAAATTGGTTTTATTCAATCCAATGTTGACTACTCTTTATTCTCCCACACTGAGAACGCTCACCACATGTTCATCTTGGTTTACGTGAATGACATAATCATCATAGGAGATAATCTTGATCAGATAAGCATCCTCAAAGAGAATTTCAACCAGCTATTTTGGCTTAAAGATCTCAGCACTCTCAAATATTTCCTGGGTATTGAAATGGCTCGATCCAAGCAGAGGGTTTTCCTTTCTCAACGCAAGTATACATGGGATATAATGGAAGACATGGGATATCTAGGTTCGAAGCCATGTTCCTTTCCAATAGAGCAAAATTTAAAGTTTAATACTTAAGATGGTTTCATTTTGGAAGATCCTGGTCTTTATTGACGGTTGATTGGTTGACTAATATATCTCATCATCACATGCCCTGACATCTCCTATGTCATCCACGTTCTAAGACAATTCTCCAGCCAACCATGCACTCCTCATATGGATGCAGCCCTCCACATTTTTGCATTATCTCAAAGTCACCTCAGGCCAAGGCATTCTAATGAATTCATCTAGTAAGTTGATTGTTCTCTGCTATTTTGATTCAGATTGGGTTTGCTTCCCAATAACCCACATATCTACTTTGGGATATTGCATTATGATCGGCCTTAGTTTGATTTCGTGAAAATCAAAGAAACAGTCCACTGTCTCTCAATCATCTGCAAAGGCCCAGTATCGTTACATGGCATTAGCAACTTGTGAGCTCATTTGGATCAAATATTTATTGACCGACTTTGGAATCTCTCATCCTTAGCCCATGACTCTATTTTGTGACAATCAAGCAACATTGTATATTGTTGCTAACCCTATTTACCATGAGCGCATCAAACACATCAAAATTGATTTTCATCTCATTCGGAAGAAAATTCAAAATGGGTTAATTTGTACTCAGTTTATTCCTACCCATTAACAGTGCGCTGACGTTTTCATAAAGGCCTTGGGCAGTGCACAACTCTCACTTCTGAAGACCAAGTTGGGCATGCTCAATCCACATGCTTCAACTTGAGGGGGAATGTTAGTTTATATAGATAACTCGTTATCTATTGATAATGACTTATCACCTATATTTGTGAATATTAGTTGATTCTGATAACTCATTATCTATTGATAATGAGTTATCACCTACATTTATGGTTTTTTAGTTACGATGAACTCATTATCTATTAATAACGAGTTATCACTTAAGAGATAAGATCTCTCATTATCTATTGATAACGAGTTATCACTTGCATTTGACAAGCATTCAGATCTCTACATTTGTGGGCTTATCTGTTTGTTACTTACAATTGAGGAGTATGAGTTGACCACTCTGGCTGACCTATACAAGTTGTATTTGTGTACCTTTTGTAATTTTTTGTAGTCAAGAAAATTTAATGAGAACTATACAAGTTGTATTTATGTTCCTTTTGTAATTTACTGTAGTCAAGAAAATTTAATGAGATTATTGTCACTTTTTATCTTCTTCAATTCTCCAATTTTCTCCATCCACTCTTGCAATTTTATATTATAAAATATGTCAAAAGCTTCAATTATTGGCCTCTGTATACCACTTTTTGTTTTTGAAGGAAAGAAAAATTATCATTACTAATAAAAAGTAATAGAGATAGGCAGCAAATGATGAGGAATCACTTGGTGTCAAAGAAGAAAAAATGGCAAATCAGAGAACCAGTGTTACAAATTCTGATACACTTGACTTGTTCAACTAGCATGAGTATTTAAAATATTGTTCATACAAATTAGAGAAGAAAGGATGAGATTTTTTGAAACTTTTGACAACATTTTAGTTCAATAAATATTGCATTAATGAAGGTATATTGCTTATTCAAGACATTCATGCTCCTCCTTATAATTTCCACAAAAAAAAAAGAGGTCAAAATATAGTGTCAATAAAATTGTCACTTGATTCAGCAAATGTTTATCTTATATTTCCAAAAAATTATGATATTTATCTAGGCTTATATTTTATTGGTTAATTATTTTGTGATTTATATATATTATATAGTAACCTAAATTATCATACACATAAATTGTCCATCATATTGGATAATTATTTGTCGTTGATCCCATGCGGATCAACGACTATAGTTTTTGTGATGTTTTAACAAATTAGCGGTAGTTGTGACTGTCGTTACAGGTCAAAAATCTGAGAAAAGGGGGGAATCAGACGTGTTGGGTGCATCTTACTCCCTATTCGATGATATGCTCAATCGTGTGTGTGTGTGTGTGTGTGTGTATATATATATATATATATATATATATATAGTTTTATGAAAGTGCATGCTTATGTTTGATACTAAATGTGTGAAGGACAACAAAAAGACTGTCTTTAAAATTTAACATTAAAGATTTAGTAATATTGATGTCATATCGACATTTAAAGTTTGGAGCTTGGTACTGCATTTACTCAATACTATTTTTTTCAAAATCTCAATTTTTTAAAATTAAAATATATGTTCTATTATTTTCAAATATTAAAATTTATATATTGCATGTCTTTCTATCCTATTTTTGAAAATGTTGTGAATACGTGTCCCACCCATGAGTCGCGTACCCATACCTATCTGTGTCTTTATGATATAGTATTGAATTAAGGGTTTTAAACAAGTTCAATAAGTTGATCTTGCACATTATGTGATGCCTATTTCACTAGCTATTTGATTGACATGGTTTTCCAACTAGTCATTTTTAAATGTCTGAAAATCTCAATCAATAGAACTGACATTCGGGGTTATTTTGCTTAAACAATTAAGTCCTTGACTTTTAGCAATAATTATAAATAAGAGATATGATATTCTTTGAATAAAAAATAAAAGTAAACTATTGAGAGAAAGCTTCTTAGAATTTTTCATGGCATAAGAATATGCTCACAAGTAGATGTAATTAGATGTATGAATCAGTGGAGATAATTTCCTTAATCCCACTCATCAATGTAATTAGATGTATATTTCACATTAAGAAAAATGCCAATTAGCGACAAAAATTTGTGATGGATTATTTTTGTCATAAATTTGTGATAGATTAGCTAGAGAAAACTAATCGTCTATAAAATTGGAATTAGTGACAAAAAAATTCTATCGCTAATTAGCGACGGAAAGATTCTATCTCAAATTTCATCATAAATTAGCGACGGATTAGCATCAAAAATTTTCCGTCGCTCATTCTATAGCTAATTTACGATGGAATTTGAGACAAAATATTTTCATCCCTAATCTGTCGTTAACTTTTTATTTAAATTGGCCCATCCAGTGCACAAAATTCTCTCTTTCTCTCTCATTACCCTCAACAACAACGTCAGCCTCTAACTCCTCAGTGATCCATCACCCAAGAGCTTTGCCTCTCGCTCTAATCCTTCCAAGATCAGCAACACAACAACCAAAGCCAGCACCACCCTACCATTGCCCCTTGTCTGCAGTTCTTTAACTAATAAATTTGAAGTCCGAGTATAAGTTGAGTCAATCATGTTTTGACTGTCTGTACTCTATTGTGAAGAGTATGTTGCCCAAAAATGAGAAATTACCACAAAATTTCTACCGTGCGAAGGTTATGCATGGTCAACGCTTTAGGTATGGGGTATCAAAAGATAGATGTTTGTCCAAATCACTGCATGTTGTATTTCAAAGATCAAGAAAATAGTAGATCATGTCCGTCATGTGAGCATCCTCGGTTTAAGCCAAAGACAAGGGGAAATGGTAGCACGAGGTTAAAAGAAGTGTCATGCAAGTCACTCCACTACTTCCCTCTCACTCTTAGATTACAACGATTGTATATGTCTTCGAGGACACCTACATACATGAGATGGCATGCAAATAAAGTTTGACATGATGAAGACAAGATCACGCATCTTGTTGACGCGGAAGCTTGGAAGCACTTTGATCATACTCATCAGACCTTTGCAATGGAAGAAAGAAATGTTAGGCTCAGTTTATGTACAGATGGATTTAATCCATTTGGAGGTAGATCAACCACATACTCGTGTTGTTCAGTATTTGTCACCCCAGACAACCTTCCTCCAAGCTTGTGTATGAAGCGTTAAAATCTTTTCTTGTCTCTATTGATCCCTTAGAACCCATATGATCATGATATTAGCATATATGAAAGTTTTTTGACTGCCTTATAATACATATATGCATGATTGAATCAATATAAAAGTTTTTTGACAACCTTAGAACACATATATGCATTATTGAATCACTATGAAAGTTTTATGAAAGTTTTTTAACAACCTTAGAACACATATAAGCATGATTTCATCACTATGAAATTGTTTTACTGCCTTGGAACACATATATGCATGATTGAATCACTATAAAAAAATTTTACTGCCTTAGAACACATATATGCATGATTGAATCACTATGAAAGTTTTTTGACAACCTTAGAACACATATGAGCATGATATTAGTATATATGAAAGTTTTTTTGTTGTCTCATAATACATATACGCATAATTGAATCAATATGAAAGTTTTTTGACAACCTTAGAACACATAGATACATGATTGAATCACTATGAAAGTTTTATGAAAGTTTTTTTACAACATTAAAACACATATAAGTAAGATTTCATCACTATGAAATTGTTTTACTGCCTTAGAACACATATATGCATGATTGAATCACTACGAAATTTTTTTACTGCCATAGAACACATATATGAATGATTGAATCACAATAAAAGTTTTTTGACAATCTTAAAACACAAATATGCATGATTGAATAACTATGAAAGTTTTTTGACTGCCTTAGAACACATATGAGCATGATTGAATCACTATGAAAGTTTTTTGACAACCTTAGCACACATATGAGCATGATATTAGCATATATGAAAGTTTTTTGACTGCCTTATAACACATATATGCATGATTGAATCAATATGAAAGTTTTTTTACAACCTTAGAATGCATATATGCATAATTGAATAACTATGAAAGTTTTTTTATTGACTTAGAACACATATGAGCATGATTGAATCACTATGAAAGTTTTTTGACAATCTTAGAACACATATGAGCATGATATTAGCATATATGAAAGTTTTTTACTGCCTTATTATACATATATGTATGATTGAATCAATATGAAAGTTTTTTGACAACTTTAGAACACATATATGCATGATTGAATCACTATGAAAGTTTTATGGAAGTTTTTTTGACAACCTTAGAACACATATAAGCATGATTTCATTATTATGAAATTGTTTTACTGTCTTAGAACACATATATGCATGATTGAATCACTATGAAATTTTTTTACTGCCTTAGAACACATATATGCATGATTGAATGACTATGAAAGTTTTTTGACAACCTTAGAACACATGTAAGCATGATTTCATCACTATGAAAGATTTTTTACTGCCTTATAACACATATATGCATGATTGTGATACATAACACATTTATTTGACAGCCTTATAAACATTATATGCATGCGTGAATCACTGTGACATTTTTTTGACAACCTTAAAACACATATCTGCATGATTGAATCACTATGAATTTTTTTTGTCAGTATTAGAACACATATTTGAATTTTGTTATTGTCCTTCACTTTATTGCTTGTCAACGTGTCATTCAGTCATTTCCTTTGATTGCATTAGATTAGGTGTATTGCATATAATTTATTTCACTATATTTTGTTTATCAATACTAATATTTCGGTTCTCTTATAGGATGCTGGAGATGATCAGCGTAGAGGAGCTGATGGAGGCATGGATGAAGTGGCGGATCGAGACAATGAAGAGGATGATGCCCTGAGTCTTGACGAAGATTAGATTCATGTGTTTAATTTGTTTCACGTACTTGTAACTAATTAGAACTTGGCAATGACTGTACTGGGTTGTTAAATTTATTTAACTTATAACTTATGTTAAATTTGTTTCACCTGCTTTGTATATGTATTTTTTATGTGTACTTTATTTTTAAACACGTTAGCTATGGATGAGCGACGAAAAGCGTTTGTCGCTAATATGCATTTTTCTTGTAGTGGTCTTGACAGGACCTAACATAATCAGAGCCAGTCTTGGGTCTGGATATGGATGACATATAGCAATCACAGCAAAATACTAAGTTTTTATGTCTTTATAGTGAAAATTTGTGGATCTTAATCAGTGTCTAGGTCGGATCTGGGAATGATTTAAAATCTCACAAACCTGACATGGATTCATATATTATTCGGATCCTATGGTTCTGGCCAACTAACTAATTGGACCTACTTCAGTGGTACCATACCAAATACTAGAGCACCGATCTGTGTTGGGATCGGGTCAAACCTGGACCGTTGACTGGACGGCCTATTGCATACACATGTCCATGGTTATGTAAGCGCATTGAGGATAGGTGCAATAGAGGGTAAAGTAGTGTCCTGGAGGACTGGCCAAGGACAAGGTGATCATATCTCCCAATACTTCTATTAAAATGAACCTAAGGGCTTTAACCAAGTTTTCTATGTTGACCATGTAACCATTGACCGAGACATTCAGCGATCGTTGGATTCTGTGAAGTCTATTGAGAGCCTGTAAATTAGCAGACTAGGCATTTAATTAACAAATTAAGGACATTGAACAAGTAATTTTTAAATATTCATTGACCGTCTCAATCAATAGGTACACCATTCAGGGTTGCTTTAATTAGCATACGTAATGAATGAATGAAATGGTTCACCTTCTCAAAAACTTAGCAAACGTATATGAGTTGGGTCAAATATCTCGCCTGATGATTTTAGCATGCAATTGAAAATAAAAGCATGATGCCTATCGAAAAAAGATGATTTATACAAAACCCAAATACGAACTTAAATCTCTGGATCCATTTGCAGGCAACTTGGCCAACCCAATTTCGCTGTTGTTTGAGTTTCCCTTTTCCTACCCAAATCCATCATCAATAAGGATCCAAGACAGGTGGACACCAACCCAGACTCAACGATTGTCAAGGGAAGCTATAATCATGGTTTTGGTGCTGCTCATCGTGAGGATGAACTATATCTAGGAATTCCTTGACCGTTAATTGTTCCCAGGAAATTTTACCAAACTAATGAGCAAGAAAAAAGAAAATAATCATTCTAGTAAGGAGCATCTTGCTATTTCTCTCGGCAAGCTAAACTACTGGTTCGTTTAGGTATCCGAGATGAGTATGAGTAGGGGAAGCTCGGCTCAGCTCAGGTCATGCAGGCTCGTTATATGCGAAATGAAACATGTTAAATGGGTTTTGCGGGCTTATTTTATTTTATTTTTAAATTCTGACTGTATGTGATCCATGTACTTGATTTTATAGAGATCAGCTCATGAGGAGTTTGATTCCGATAAATGGGTGGGGTTTTATAGGGTTCAAAAAATCAACGATCCATAATCTTTGAAAATTTTCAAGGCTCCAAATATCATTTTTTTAATGGAAAACGCATGATCTAGGAGTGGACTCAAAGTTTTTTTTTTTTGCCTTTTCTCTAAAAAAAAAAGATTCCTAGTAAATAGACCATGCTCAAAGCGGGCAGGTTATATGTTCTCCCAAGGAACATGCACTGTAGCTACAGTGCATGTTCCTGGGTCCCCACTGAGCCGCACGGCGCTCAGTGGAGACTCGAGAACACGCACTGTAGCTACAGTGCATGTTCCGGGGGTGCACATGCAACACCCTCTCATGCTCAAAACATTTAATGGATCGGAATCGCAAAAAAAACAGATGAAAACCCATTTAGTGTGTTTCATTTGGCAAATTTCATTTAGCACGGTATATATATATATATATAAACAATTAAAAGCAAACCATTTTGTTTTTATAATGAACCAGCTGGTAACAAGTTAAGGCACAGCTTAATTGGCTCACGACAAGTCGAATATGAAAAAGGGTTTACCCTTAATGAGCCAAACCCCAACAGCTCAAACACTGCTCTTTCTGCTCATTTACTCCTAAACTATTACCAATATAATGCAAAATACTAAAAACAGAATAAAAGGAAGGTTAAGTGACTTCTTGTCATTCTAATTCTTATCATCTGAAATAAAGCTATGAAATATTTTTTCTTCAAAAAAAAAAGAATAAATGGGAAGGTATATTCTATAAAAGAGCTAGGTTTATCCCCCCCATTATCTGCCCGCATAAAACCATAAGATAAGCTTCGAACACAAAACCGCAGCACAAGCAACATGGCTTTCCACCCGTCCGGCAAGAAGGGTACGTACAGATCTTGCCATGTAGAACACGTAACCGTGACTGAAAAATATGCACGGTTTCGTCCCTAATTCCACCAAACACCTAAGCTGAATTATTCTTCCCACATTGAGTGACTGAAAAATATGAACTATAATATTTGACATGACGATTGGCTGCATCAACTTTGGCCTATAAATATGGTCTGAAAGATGTGCCTCACTCATCCATCTACCCTCTACTTCATAAGACTTTCCTTCCTTTCTCTCTCCTTCCAGCCTTAAGATAATCTTGTGATAGTAGCTTCCCTCTACAACGATGGGGCGTTTCCTTCCTTCTCTTCTGGTAGTAATGGTAGCAATGGCCTTTGTGGCCCCTGCTATGTCTTCCAACTGGGTTTATGTCCCAAATTGTGCACCATATCCAAAGTACAAAGCCCTCGGCCAATTTGCAGTGCATAGGTACAACGAACAGAATCATGGTAGCCTCGTATTTGTAGGCGTATCTGATTGTTGGAAGTTGGATCGGGGAACTGGACATTACACTTACCGCTTTATCACTAAGGTTGTGGGCGGCAAGTATAACACCGAAGTCATTGAAGATCTGTCCGGACCTGGCCAGCCTCCAGTTCACAACTTTGGTTACTTCAAGCGTATATGATCTTGAATTGGAGTTTAATCTTATATAACTGCAGTACATTTATAATACCAAATAATAAAGTGTACGCAGTTCAGTGTAATAAAGAATAAAACAGTTGTCTGATATCTATGTAACTTTCAAAGTTGGTTGATGGATATTGTGCGGGAATGTAACATTATGTATTTATATTAACTAGTGTTTGTTATTTTGTTTTCATTTTTGTTTTTATACCTCATCTATAATACACCTGGTTCTTCTCTTTTATATCGGTTGTCATGATAAGTGGTCAAGAGCATTAATGTTTCACTATAAGCAGTTGATATCCTTCAATAACGTTCCACTATCTTTTGTAGAGAGAAAAGACAGTTGATATATATAAATAATCAGAAATTACTACATGTTATACACCTTTCACCCCATTCTTGCGGATGCATTTAGTTCTTTTGTAATCATATGGTGAAGTAAGTGAACTTTTGCTGTTGTATGTTCCAAGATGAGTTAATTTTGGTGAAGCCATATTTTCCTCCATGTTATCGACACCCACCACCTCCATTGAAGATCTCCTACCCCGCATTTTCTAGCTTTAAGTAGTAGATCCCGTGGATGACATTGCAGTTCTAACATTGGGTGTTTCCATTGCTGTTCATGCAATCACCTAATCCAAATACACTTTGCAAAAAGGTTCTCGGTGCATTCAATATTTTCTCTACATAGCCTGCACATATTGGCCAGACTGAAACCAAAAATTTGTAATTGGCATTCAGTCTTCACCTTCCCATAGAGCACCATCCATCTATTGAAAGCGGATCTTCACCCCAAAGACACTTGTTTGGCAGCCAAGTAACAGTTGGTAAACCCAATGCCTTATAACATTAGGCTAAAGAAAACAATCCATGTCCGTCATGCACCCAATGCAGCACATCATTGACATCCTTTAGTTACACCCCGTCAAACAAATGCATAATATCATGTAATTGTTGGATGGTGGTGGTGTTATGGCCACATCCAAAATTCAGCACTCATCCATTGTCATGTGACCATAGGTCCCTAATTAATTCACCCGTTCTTCTATAAATATGGAACAATTCAGGAAATTTATCTTTAAGCGGATCATCCGAAGCCCAAACATCCCACAAAAACCATTGGGTATTACTCCTGACTTTTGCCCAAATACTTTCCAAAAATTTATCCATCATTTTAACCAACCTCTTCCACACACCTGAAGCCACCTTCCACTTGGAGTTTTCAACCCATTGCCATGGCCTTACTTTAAGGTCATATTTGCTTCATAACACTCTTGAAACTTGTTCATCATTAGTGGCTACCAACCACAACCATTTGATAGACAGTGCATTATTAAATTGCCTTAGGTCCTTGATCCCAAGACCACCTCTACAAGTAGGTAAAGTAACCACATCCCACCATATCGGCGCACACACGGTCTTATCCACATCAGCACCCCACATTTTTTTTTAAGAATACAGTTAACTTTTTTAAGCACAACAGCAGGGATAGAAAAGAAGCCCATCAAATGTTTTGCCACAGTAACTAGTGTGTGCTTTACCATAATCAATCTTCATGCTCGTCATAGCACTTTAACCTTCTAGTTTTTCATCTTGCATCTTATTAAGTCCTCCATGGAAGTCCAAAAAGAAGCACTCGTGACACCCCAATGCAAAAGGATACCAAGGTATCTCATTGGTAATATCTTCTTCCCACATTGAAAAATGCTTTCTTCTTCTAATTCTATTTCACCATCATTGTCATCAAGCAAGATAAAGCCACTCTTTTTGAAATTGGACCCAGAACCTTATGCTTTCATAAAAATATTAAGAATCAGTGAGAGAGATCTCATGTTCTTTATGGTTGCCTCTCCAAAGATCAAAACATCATCTCCAAACAAGATATGTATAAAACCCTTCTCCCCGGGTAGGTTGACACCAATATACAATCCACATTCACTGGCCTGATTTAAAAGGTAACTCAAAATTCTATAGCAATGATGAATAGAATGGGCGAGACTGGATACTCTTGTCAGAGGCCCTTCTTGGGCTTGAAAATTCTCCTTGTTGGCTATTTATGCAAGCTCATATTGATGAGGACTTAAGAAGCACTTTCATTCACCTTAACCATCTCTCTCCTGCCTCCACCCTACGCAAAACGCATAGTAGGAAGTCCCAACTGACGGAGTTGAAAGCCTTACGAAGGTACAGTTTAAGAAGAAAACTTTTGTTTTTTGAGCTACTTACTGTATGAAATGCTTCATGTGCGAGGAGACAACCCTCATGAGTTTTTCTCTTAGGCACAAACACAAATTGTAAGGGCTCGATCACCTGATGAATGACTTACTTTGAAAAACCAACAAACACCCTTGTAACCACATTGAGAGGGGTGCCTAACAGTGAAATTGGTCTAAATTTCCAGATCGCATTGGCCCCCATTTCATTGGGGATAAGCACAAGAGGGGACTTCCCCCATTTTCTAGGTAGACATGAATCCGGTAAAACTCTTTGAAAATATCTAAAAAATCATCCAGACATGCAAGCCAAGAAACTTTAAAAAATTCAATAAAACCCGTCGATCCCAGATGCCGTATTATTTGAAAGCTCCCATAGTACTTGCTTGATTTCATCAAATACGAACACCCTGTTCAAAGACACTTGTGCCTACCGATCAAAACACCGCATAGGAGCTTCAATTATGTCAAAAGAGATATCAACCACTGAATTTGTGAACATGTAGCAAAAATGCTTTGTTGCCTCTCTTGCAATATCCTCAAACCCGATTTTATACCCTCCAATAAACATAGTCGGATGGTAGTTTTCTCTTCAAAGAGACGATGCATAAAAGGGAAAAAACTTGGTGTTCTTGTCCCCAAATTTCATCCAATGCAACTTAGACCTTTGCTTTCAATTAATTTCTTCTCGTGCTTTCCATTTTGTGATGTGATCTATCAAAGTGGTATGCCATCCAATCCATTCATGCTATCAAAGTGGTATGGCTTTCAACCCCTTCATTCATATCATTTTCACCCTCACCACCATCCACTCGAGATGCCAAGGCCTCCTGTATCAAATGCAATTTGTCTTCCTATATTTCAATCTGCTTGAACTTCTCCTTCTCTACCCCTCTAGAGTACTATATTATCTGATTTCGCGCATTGTCTATTTTCTTTACCAATCTTAGAATTGCCGAAGCACCATTCTTGCAGTTGAGCCCACCACAATTTAAAGTTTTCAACTAATGTAAGATTTCTCAGGTACGAAAGTTCAAATCTAAATCTTTTATGGCTTTTTCATCTAACTCCCTATTCAAACACAATAGGAGGATGATCTGAAATGGAGATTGGTCCCATAGATGACCAATCATCATGTGAATTTTCCCACCACCCCTTCTTTACAATGAATCATTCCATGGGTCACTTCTCCTATTGGACTAGGTGAAAGCCTGTTAGTGGAACGCAGAGATTGTCCTCCTTATCAAGCTCTGATTGCACGGGTGAAAATTGCAAAATATATTCGACATTAGATTAATTGAGTGAAATTTCTTGGTCAATGGAAGAGTTGGAACAAAATGGTTGATTTTTTGTATTATTTTTTTTAAGAAAATATGCCAAACATTCTTTTTAGGTTGCAATTTGCTCTTTTGCATATTTTTTTTCTATTCTTGCCTTATAATTACTTCCACATCTTGAGAGAAATGGGTTTCTTTTAGTCATCTCATTGTCTTTTGGGAGTTAAAGGGCTTCTTTAACAGTTTCTTTTTGGGAGGGATGGTACACACAGCTTCTCCACTATTAGTTGACCAAGATAACGCGTTATCATTTGATAACGAGTTATCACCTACATTTATGAATGTTAGTTGATTTTGATAACTCATTATCTATTGATAATGAGTTATCACCTACATTTATGGTTTTTTAGTCATGATGACCTCGTTATCTATTGATAATGAGTTATCACTTACGTTTGGAAAGCATTCAGAACTCTACATTTGTGGGCTTATCTGGTTGTTACCTACATTTGAGGAGTACTAGTTGACCACTTTGGCCGACCTATACAAGTTGTATTTATGTACTTTTTGTAATTTGTTGTAGTCAAGAAAATTTAATGAGATTATCATCTTTTTTTATCTTCTTCAATTTTCCAGTTTTCTTCATGCTATCAGAGTAGGGACTTTGATCCTGCGCGGACTTTGATCCTGCGCATTTTATTTTGCTAGACCATAAGTTTGGTCATCGCACATTTCCAAGCCACTTTTGATGATTCTCGTCTTTCCATCATGCATCTTCGAGTTTTTTTTTTAATTGCCTCGGATAGCATCAACGGCGGTGCCGATTCATTTGAAAACACTCAAGAATCGATGGTCAATCCTTTCTTTCTTCATCACTCAAATAACCTAGAGATATCCTTAGTATCACAACAACTTGTTGGAGACAACTACTCAATGTGGAGTGGAGATATGGTTATGGCACTAAGTGCCAACAATAAATTTGGTTTCATCGACGGATCAATCACGAAACCTGAAACATCATCAACAAATGTTGTCATATGGGAGTGATGCTACAATTTGGTGTTATCCTGGTTGCTCAACTTCATTCACAAGGATTTAGTAGCCAACATCATTTATGCTTAAATCGTAACTGAGGTTTGGGTAGAGCTTCATGAGAGGTTCTCCCAATCGAACGCTCCCAGAATATATCAATTTCAACCGAAGATAATCAATCTCAAGCAAAAATAATCTCCAAGAACCCGAATGAAGGGGTTATGAAACAAAATGTCTGCATACATTGAGATTTCGCCTTGCTCGTGTGGAGACATGAAGGTCATTCAAGAACTCGAATGACGAGAGAGGCTCATTCAATTTTTGATAGGCCTTAATGACAGTTTTAGTGCCATTTAAAGTCAATTAATCCTCATGACACCCTTACCAAATATATTCAAGGCCTATTCATTGATCATTCAAGAAGAATGACAACGTGACTTTAATCTCACGCCATCTTATAAACCAGTTGTTGCGGCAATCAATCGAGGCAATCTGCCTGTCAAGGCCGACACATCGAAGATAGGCCAGATGCATCCTAGACCAAAATGTGATCATTGTGGGTGTCTGGGTCACATCAAGCCAAAATGCTAACACCTTTATGGTTTTCCTAATTGATCAAAAGGTTGTTCTAATGCTCACTTCACTAGCCAGGCTAATGCATGTTCCTCCATAATCGAAACAGAAAAAACAACTTTCAGTTCTTCTCTTCCTAAACATACCCAAGAATAATATGATAAGATTATGACCATTGTCAATTTAGGTAACCAAAATACTCCATCTATAGCCAACCTTACTGGTAATATACCCAAACCATCAATTTGTTTATTTGCATCTTAATGTTAGATTATAGATTCAGGAGCCATATGTCACATCACAAACTTCATATCCAACCTTTTCTCTCTGGTGCTGGTCTCATTCCCACCTATCGACCTCCTTGATGGGACATCTGCCTGTGTCACACATACTGGCAGCGTCATATTAACTTCTATAATTACTTTACACAATGCCTTATATGTTTCTTATTTCAAATTCAACCTCATCTCAGTTAGTAAATTAATTCATGATTTGAAATATGGTGTTGTGTTTAAAGAAAATCATTGTGTTTTTCAAGACCCGCACTCAAAGATGATGATTGGAAGGAGTAGGCCGCAAGGAAATCTTTAAATCCTTGAGAACGTCCATAACCATGCCTTGAATGCTTCATCTTCTTCCATTTGGCAACTTAGACTTAAACATTTATCAAATTTCTGACCTTAAATTCTTATTAATTCCAATAAAGTTAATGACAAAATTTCTCATGAACATTCTTTCATTTGTCATGAGGCCAAACAACTAGATTATGATTTCCTCATGGGTCCTATTCTCTTTCAAACCATTTGAGTTACTACATTGAGACATATGGGGTGCATATCAAACTCCTTTTTTGTCAAGAGCTCATTTTTTCTTAACCATAGTAGATGACTACAACAAATGCACATGGGTATATCTCATGGGGTATAAGTCTGAGACATTCAATATTATCAAAAATTTTATCATGTTGATTCAAAATCCATTTCAAATCAACATTTTGAGCATTAGATCTGACAATGAAACCGAATTCTTTTCAAATGACATGCAAATTTTTTTTAGAGAAAATGGAATCAACCATCAACATAGTTGTGTAGCAACTCCACAATAAAATGGTGTTGTTGAACGTAAACATAGAGATTTATTGAATGTGGCTTGGGCCTTCCGGTTTCAATCAAATTTACCAATCAATTTTTTGGGAGAACGTGTTCTTACTATCACATACCTTATTAATTGACTCCCCTCAAAACCCGTGAAGGGTAAAACTCCCTATGAGATGTTATATAATCAAGCATCCAATTATGCCATTTACACATATTTGGATGCTTGTGTTATGCTTTTAACATCAATCATACCCACAAATTTGGCACACATGCCAAACAATATATCTTTGTAGGATATCCATATGGTCATGTTGGTTATAAAGTTTATGTTCTTGAATCTCGAAAGATCTTTGTCAATCGAGATGTCAAATTTTATGAAAATATTTTTCAATTTCAAGATCATAAATCTCCTTCTATTGATGCCAATAATATTATACCCATGCCCATATTTGAACCCCAAGACTTATCCCCCCAACATTAAGCCATTGAGCCTTTGCCCACCATTCTGAATGCTCCCAATAATCTTGCATCATCATCTATTTCAGACGTTTCATCCATTCTTGTCACCACCGAAATCACCCAAGACATGTCTCACCTTCGTAGATCTGATCGTTCTCACCGACCACTTTCTTACCTCAAGGATTTCAAGTGTTATTCTTCAACCCCTGTACAACAATTGGATGCATGACGTGGCACTAAGTACCCATCAACCTCTTAACCATCCCCTTGCATATCAACGTTTCTCTCATTTTCATCAAATTTTCTTAGCCGCCATCACTCAAAATTTGGAGCCAAAGACTTTTTCTCATGCCATTAAACACCAACATTAGTGTGATGCCATGGTTACTAAAATTTGAGCACTTGAGGCGAACCATACTTCGATGGTGATGACCAAACCTGAAGGTAAGCATCATGTTGATTGCAAATGGGTCTATAAAGTTAACTTTCGGTCTGATGGTTCCATTAGATGTTATAAAGTCTGCTTGCTTGCCAAAGGGTACACTTAAATTGAAGGTCCTGATTATAATGAGACGTTTTGATATGGATCTGGCAAGGAGTCGATCCACGATCCAAAATCCAAATGGATCATGATGCATGAAAGCTAAACAAGATAACTTGAAAAAACAGATAGTTTTCAATACAGGGATGTTTGGACCCTATTACACTCTAAATGGAAGGACAACACCGTAATGAATCTTATAGATAATAGATTGCTCTTTCCAACGAGTCCAAAAAGTCATAAATACGACCACTAATGGTCGAGATACGAACCAAACACCAGACCAATGGGTTGGTGTTCACAAGTAGGTCAGCTATGATTATCCAATATGGATTGGTCAGAATATGATTGTTCCTTATGAATTCAGTCAATCATCTGAAACCCAACGTTATAGAAAAATTAGTTTTGAAACCAGAAAAACTAAAATCACTCATATCAGATGTTGACTGACTCCGATATGACCCGAGCAAGACGGTGGACTGGTACAGTTCTGTACAATCACTCACAGAATTGTTCTCTCTGTTTCAAGATACTTTTAATCATACAGACGATTGATTCAGAAAATTTGTCTAACATGAAAGTTGTAGATAAATTAATTATAAAATCAAAGCAATAAAAATTACTTGAAACAGAGTTCGGAAGACTCTGCTATGAACCAAACAAGGGGTCAGACTGTTAGAGTCTTGACAGTCACCTGAATTACTAGTTTTTTCAGTTCTAGACCCATTTTGACAGCCAAAACAAATGAATCAGAAAATTTTCTAAACATATAAGTTGTAGCCACAAATATTAGCTTTTCAACAAGTTATTATATGATAATTTTTATAGAGTGGATTAAAATTTATGTTTCAATTAGTGTGACTATATTTGATACACAGATAGTCACAGAACCGAATGATGTTACATGATTCAACAATACATTTAGTTTAATCTAAATTTTAATGTTAGAGGTTTATTATTCAACCTACACATACAAACACTTGTAAAGTATATTCTCTAATGCCAAATCTCTTTCACCTTATCCCAACTCCGGTGACACTATGTAAGGATTATATATAAGCCATAAATAGCAAATAAACTAGCAAGAAAATTATATTTAAGATCCAATGCTTAGAAGGTAACTTCTAAGATCAAATAAGATATATACCTAGTTCAAACTGAGGCAAGTTTAAGCAAACCCAATTAGAAGTCAAATGATAAAGTTTCAGCAAAGTATCAAGATTCACACAAACAACATAAAATCTACTCCCTTCCAACTCGGCAAGGGAACCACAGACAAGGAAGTGGCCATAATGGTTGGAACATATTTTGAATAGCTACTATAGACACACAAACAAGTTTACACACAGCTCTGGTTCACACCCAGATAGAGCTATGGTCTGCACCATAGTCGGGTTGCAACAAGCTTCAACAAAATGTCCCAATGCAGGAGACAACTAAGGAAGATCTAACATGATTTTTCTTCAACAAACTTTTCTAGCAAAGAAAGAAGACCCCTCCTCCTTTTTCTGGAATCTTTTAAGGGAGGAAGAAAAGTGCCATAGCCTCTTTTTGGCCATATTGGAGGCCACCTCCTTAGTGGCTAATGAGAAGGCTAAATTTGAAATATTTTCTTTTGAATGGTCAAGAACGAGGTGTCCTCCTATTGGTCACCTTGGAGGTGACTTGGTCTTAAAGAGACTTTAAGTCCACCTCCATCTGCACCAACAGAAAGTCAAGCTATACTACTCTTGACTTTGGTCAAACAAGTTCAAATGGGGTCCATATTGATCCAGCCATGGAGGAGCCAATATGGATCTATTTAAGATAAATTGGATTTGGTCCAAGATCTAATTTGTGCAAATCGATCGCGAACCATTTTAAAGCAAAATAAAATTGTTAAAATAAATAAATAAATAAAAATAAAAATCTACTCCAATACAAAATACACCCTCTAGTGCCGTAAAATAATCCTACCGGACACCAGAACTATCCCGATAAGAAAAAGAAAAATACAAAATTGATTTCAATATTTTTAAAATTTGAATCGCCACATAAGGTAATTTCTATGAAGCTAAAAACAAAATTCTCAAAAATTGAGATGTGCCAAAATGAAGGAGTTACTCTGAAGATACATTTGGTTCTGAATGGGTCTAAAAGAAATTGTGTCTTCTAGGGTGTTGTATCTCAGATCGAGTCTGGAGAGTTGGATTCACATCCAACTTGTCTTTAATGCTCTGATCATCTGGATGCTTTACATCATCCCCTTCTAGGTTGAAAGGCTGCATCCTCAGAGCCTTGTCCTTCTTATGCAAAGCTCCATAATCCCTGCAAAAATTTAAAATAAAATTAACGTATAATTTGTTCTCAGGAATAAGAAATAAACTATGCAATGCTAACAATATCATATATATAATGATAATTATATATGCAATATAAATTTTGCAAAACTTTTTTTATCATCAATACATTCGAATTTTGATGAGATAAATCCAAAATAATTAGATATGCATGAAAATATTCAAATTTGTACTTTCAAATATTTATGGTTTGATCAACAACATATGACTCAATATTCTTTTTAAAATATAATTCATAAAGATTTTCTTGAAGTACAAAACTATCTAAGACATGATATTTATTAAGTTTGCCTTGAACGAATGCTCTAATGATTTCAACAAAAATTGGATCATCTACACATAATTTTTTGATATATTATGTTATACAAATAATAAAATTTTATGTAGAGACCATGATAATTAAATATAAATATCTTTTTTATCTTGGGCAATGAAAACACGATAGCAAATTCAACAATTCAAACTCATTGCATGAATGTTCCCAAGATATCAAAGCAATATGCAAGTCATTTTTAACCTCAATTAATTCTTGATGATCCAAAAAAAATTTAGGCTTTTGCACACAAAATGCCTAATGTGTTCAATTTGTATTTATGACTATGATGACCTTTTAATAACTCGACTTGAGAATTTTTAATTTCTATTTGCTTGATGACACACATCTTGAGCGAATTTTCAGCATTAAGATTAGTCTTTCTAATTTTCACATCTTCATCGAAGATGGCATCAATAAAGACATGCATAAGGTTATTATTGAACTCTTCACATATAGATAAAACTTTTTCTTCGATGTTCTCATTAGATTCATCGAAGATTGGGTTGTCATGAATAAGTTTGTCCTTGCATAAGGATAGACAATCTTCGTAATCCTTATCGAATATAGGTTCACAAACAATCTCTCGCATAGGAACATCCTGAATTTCAGGTGAGAGTTTCTCTTTATCCTCCTTATCGACCTCATTGAATATTGAATCTCCAATAATTTTACGAAAAAGCTCTTCTAAGGGTTCTTTCATGAAGATATCAAATACGCGGTCAACCACTTCACACTAGGACACCTCCTCGAGATTCAAGCCAATTTTTAAATCATCATTCTTGACTATAACCACTTCGATTTTCTGAGTTTCTAAGTCATAAAAATTGGTATTTTCTTCAACCTTGCAACTTGCATATGAGGTATCCTCAAACCTGATCCTAGAATTAACAGACCTAACTAAGGTGGGTTTACGTTGCGGACTGAAAGATGAAAAGGTCAAACGAGTAACCTGTCTCGGTCCCTTATAAGACGAATTCACATAATTCAACTTCGAATATGGAAAACTAGACTTTCATTTGTATACTTTAAGTGGATCCAAAATTCTACCCGAACAAGAATATAGATACGAATCTGACTCACAATCATAGTCATACCGACTATAAGATTCTAGGGATCCATGCACACCATGCTTGGGTCGACACTCCCATTCTATAATGGCATCATAAATTTCTAAGTTCAATTCCATGACTTGATTTCGCAAGTCATGATTCTCATACCTAAGATTTTGGTTCTCATTTTCGAGGTTGGGCTTACCTCGACTATGCCAATTCATTCACCTAGACATGGTGAAAACACTCCAAGGGGTATTTTACGATATTAAGATAAAACGTAAATAGGGCTTTGATACCAAAAAATGATGTGAATCCGATCATGGGTCGATCCACAATCTAAAATTCAAATGGATCTTCATGTGCGGATGCTAAACGAGATAGCTTAAAAAGCTAATAGTTTTCAATATGGGGGTGTTTGGACTCTGTTGCGCTTTAAATGAAAGGACAATGGGTCGATGTTCACAGCTAGGTTTGCTATAACTTTCATTATGGACTAGTCAAAATAGGATTGTTTCTTATGGATTCAGTCAATGACCTGAAAACCAACATTATAGAAAATTTAGTTTTGAAACCAGAGAAACTTAAATCACTCATATCAGATGTTGACAGACTCATTCCAGTTTTCGCATATATGGGTCACTTCTCTTATTGGACTAGGTGAAAGCCTGTTAGTGGAACGCAGAGATCGTCCTCCTCATCAAGCTTTGATTGCGTGGGTGAAAATTACAAAATATATTTGACATTAGATTAACTAAGTCAAAATTCTTGGTCAATCGAGCAGTTGGTGCAAAATGGTTGATTTTTTAGATGATTTGTTTCTAGAAAATATGTCAAATATTCTTTTTAGGTTGTAATTTACTCTTTTGTAGATTTTTTTTCTATTCTTGCCTTATAATTACTTCCACGTCTTGAGAGAAATGAGTTTCTTTTAGTCATCTCATTATCTATTGGGAGTTAAAGGGCTTATTTATCAGTGTCTTTTAGAGAGGGATGGTACACACAACTTCTCTACTATTAGTTAATTCAGATAAATCATTATCTATTGATAATGAGTTGTCACCTATGTTTATGAATATTAGTTGATTCTGATAACTCGTTATCTATTGATAATGATTTATCACCTACATTTGTGGTTTTTTTGTTACGATGAACTCGTTATCTATTGATAACGAGTTATCACTTTCCTTTTCTAAGCATTCAGATCTCTATATTTAAGGGATTATCTGGTTGTTACCTACATTTGAGGAATATGAGTCAACCACTTTGGCCGACCTATATAAGATGTATTTATGTACCTTTTATAATTTGCTGTAGTCAAGAACATTTAATGAGATTATCATCATTTTTTATCTTCTTCAATTCTTATGTTTTCTTCATGGTATCAGAGCAGGAACTTTGATCCTGCATATTTTATTTTGCCAGACCAGAAGTTGGTCTTTGCACGTTTGTGAACACCCCAAATTTTTTAAAATTTAGTAAATATTCGCTTTTTGCTCCTAGCCTTCACTTTCTGAGTAAATTGAGTCATTTTCAATCTAAATTCTAGTTATTTCTCTGATTTACTTGAATCAAATCTATTTTATATATCTGACTCAATTTCGGATCCGGATCCAGTGCCAAAATCCCAAATCTGAGCCTCGTTATCCAATTTTCAAATTAAAATTACAAAAATGCCAAAATAATTTTTGAAAGGCTCAGACAATCCGTCTGGTGTCTATTTGGATCAACTATTCTATATTTCTCGATTTGAGATCCAAAACTTGAATATTTCCTCAAAACCCGGATCCAAACCCGTTTTCTGAAGAAATTTTCAAAATCCAAACCCGAATTCTCAGAAAACCCTTCTTTTGTAAATATTTCTCAAAAATTACAAAATGGTTTTTTAATCCCTTATTTTCCCTTAGTTTTATAGTTTTTATTTCAAAAATACCAAAAAAATACAAAACTGATATATCGCTACTTCCGTCGCTAATTTGCGATGGATTAGCGACAACCATGATCTATTGCGAGTCCGTCGCTAAATAAGCACAAATTTGGTTTTGCGACATATACATATTCGTCGCTAATCCATCGCTAATTTAGTGACGGATTAGCGATGGACGACCAGAAGATTGCAATGGATGCTATCTGACGCTAACCCTTCGTCAATCTGTCGCTAAACTGTTTAGCAACATATTAGCGTCTGATAGCGTCCGTCGCTAATCCATGTTTTTCTTGTAGTGTTTTGATGGGGTCAAATGAGATGTCTGGATGGCTAGGTTACATTACCATAACCAAGTGATTTTGGGTTTGAATTCCTCAAGGGTTATCTCCAACTTGTGCAAAAAAAAAAAAAATTGTGCCAAAATAACGAGAAAAAGTTTAAAAAAAACAATAAAATAAGCTTAGAGCACATAACCACAGTTCACAACTTACCGCTTTATCACAAAGGTTGTGGGCGGCAAGTATAACACCGAAGTCATTGAAGATCTGTCCGGACCTAGCCAGCCTCCAGTTCACAACTTGGGTTACTTTAAGCGTATATGATCTTGAATTGGTGTTTTAATCTTATATAACTGCAGTACATCAATAATGCCATGTAATAAAACGTACGCAGTTCAGTGTAATAAAGGATAAATAAGTTGTTGTACCTGTTGAATATCGATGTAACTTTCTAGATCTGTTGAAGGATACATGTCCTAGATGCTATTAGCAGTGTGCGTTAATAGTAATTATTGTTTGTGGGTTTTTCTTGTTTTTTGAAGAAGAGATAAAACAGCTTATTATTAATCAGAACACTTCAGGCCTGAGATGTTTAAAAAGATCAGTACATTCATCGAAAAGGCGTTGAATCAAAGCAAGGTCGTTCAAAACCCATTTGATCCATGCCATATGATAAATATTTGAAACCACACGCTTTAGAATAGCTTGAAAAGGTGAACTTGATCCTGTGAAGATTCTCGCATACATTTCCTACCAAATCGCCCACCACACCGTGAATAACCAGCACTACCATCTTAGCCAACGATGCATCCCTAATCACAAGGTCCCCTATTCGCGAGAAAGCACCAAAAAGACGCTGGAAAAAACAACAGCTCCAAAACAAGTGCAAGGATGTCTCAACTGCTAACTACGTGGAAACGTCTCTTGCATATTCTCCTGCGTGAACTGAATATATTAGGCCCTCTTTATTCGTTCTGCCCTGTTAGGACCTATAATTTGAAGTGTTTTATGATAGATCTGAACCGTTAGATGTGTTTATCATGCTTGATTTAGTGAGAATCAACTCTTGGATCATATCACGCCGTTTAAAACTGGTTACTTCAAGCGTATATGGCCATGAATTGGAGTTTAATCTTATATATATGATATACGTTATATTTTATATATAACATATTATTATATATGATATACATTATATTTTATATATAACATAATATTATATATGATAGACCTTAGATAATCTTGTTGTAGCAGATTTCCTCCACTGCAATGGGGACCTACCTTCCTTCATCTTGTAATGGTAGCAATGACCTTTGTGGCCGCTGTTGTTTCTCATCGGAAGTGGGTTTATGTCCCATATTGTGCACCATATAGAGCCCTTGGCCAATTTGATGTAGATAGGTACAACCAACAGAATCATGGTAGCCTCGTGTTTGTCGTAGTGAAGGGTTGTTGGAAAATGAATCGTGGAACTGGACATTATACTTATGGCTTCATCACAAAAGTCATTGGTGCATAGTACAAGACCGAAGTCATAAACGATCACGGCGTTTAAAACTGGTTACTTCAAGCGTATACGGCCATGAATTGGAATTTAATCTTTATATAACTGCAGTACATTTATAATACCATATAATAAAGTGTACGCAGTTCAGTGTAATAAATAATAAAACAGTTATCTGATATCTATGTAACTTTCAACGTTGGTTGATGGATATTGTGCTGCAACATAACATTGTATTTATATTAACTAGTGTTTGTTATTTGGATTTCATTTTTGTTTTTATACCTCATCCATAAAATACCTTGTTCTTCTCTCTTATATCGGCTGTCATAATAAGTGGTCAAGAGAATGTTTCACTATAAGTAGTTGATATACTTCAATAACGTTCCACTATCTTTTGTAGAGAGAAAACGCAGTTGATATATATATAAATTATCAGAAATTACACTATGTACATATGATACATTACTACATGTTATACACCTTTCACCCTGTTCTTGCTGATGCATTTAGTTCTTTTGTAATCATATGATGAAGTGAATGTTTGGTGTTGCATGTTTCAAGATGAGTTCATTTTGGTGAAGCCATATCTGCCTCCATGTTATCGACACCCACCGCCTCCATTGAAGATCGCCTACCTCGGATTTTAGCTGAAAGTAGTAGATCTCGTGGATGACATTGCAGTTCTAACATTGGGTGTTTTCATTGCAGTCCATGCAATCGCCGAATACAAATACACTTTGCAAAAAGGTGCTCGGTGCATTCAGTATTTTCTCTACATAACCTGCACATATTGGCCAGACAAATCAAAAATTTGTAATCGGCATTCAGTCTTCACCTTCCCATATAGCACCATCCGTCTATTGAAATAGGATCTTGGGAGTAGATCTTCACCCCAAAATGCAAACAGACGGCCACGATGTTGGCATGAGCAAAAAGCTCATGTTCAGCATGACCTGATCTACTTCCCCTCTGTGTTGCTACAATCATAAATTTTGTATGGTTGTAAATAGGGATGTTTCCATGAAAAGATACTATTGGGGTGTCAACATTTTATACCAGAATACCTACAGGTATTCTTATCTCATAGGGACTGAAAGACCAATTCGCTCGGGTTATGGGCTCTTACTCCCAAACAACTCCTTTCAAACACTCAATATTGTTCTGAGTGACAACTTGTACAATGGAGCCTTAAACTATTATGATATTGAAGTGTTCCTGAAGTCCCTAAAGAAGGGCATGTTGCTGGCTCACGGCACCGACATTAGCCTTTGTCTATAGTTCTTCAACAAAAAGGGAAATTTTCAAATACCCCTAAATGTTTGGGCCTAATTCATCTGCACACCAAAATTTTTGGGTTGTTCTTAGGTTAACCTAACTCATGTTGTGAAGTTACAATTTTACCCCTTTAAGTGGGTAAATAAAATTACTAGTTTACTAGTAACAAACTAAGTTTGACTGTGTAGGCTGTCAACCGAATGTATATATGTAGCAAAAAACTCATTGCCTACAATCATACTTGAACCCTAAACCTCCCTCACGAAAAGCAAAACTCAACTACTACACCATCAAAGTTGATGTTGGTTATTTTTCGAAAAAAAATGTATATATTTAAATTGCAATAAGCCAACCAACCCAACTATTGTAGGCATGCTACAGACTCAAGCCCAAGATTTTGTTTGGAAAAAAGTTTTAAGAGATCATCAAGCATCAACCGGAATTCACGATCGATCCCTTTGCTCAATCTTTCAATAATTTTTGGCTGCTATGACTTACTCGACTCTCCATTTTTGGGCTTTGAGAAGAATGGATCCCACTCATGTGGTTCGACAACTCCCCAATCCAACAAACCATATTTCCAACTGATCTCCTCCACATAACTGCCATAATCATCTTGGTCCTCAATGATATCTTGCCTCATCTTAGAGACATGGCAAATCCGCTCCTGGGGGGAAATGGATGGATGTTGCCTCTCAACATTTTCTCGGGGTCCTTCATCTTCATCTGTTGTCTAGGTTTTAGAATTCAGGTGCACGTAATGGGGACTGAATCTCAATTTCAGTAGAAAAACATCATGTTGGAGATGAGTAGGAGTTTGTTGAAAAATAAAATAGGGATTGAATACAAATAAAATGAAAATACCGAAAGAAGAAAGGGATAAACACATCAAATATATGTGGTTCAGCCAAAAGCCTACGTCCACGAAAAAAACTCTTACACCCTATTTCTTTCTTATTTCAATACAAGAATGAGGGTCAATAGCGCCGACTCTTTTCCAGTGAGAAAAAAACTCACTGATATTGATAAAGCAATAATGACAAGATTTTTTTTCCCGCTAATTGTTAGGTAATAGCAGGGACATAAATATCTTGTCGTTATTACTCTACTGCAACCATGAATCTCACTTTTATTAGCTTCATTAATAACGGTGAGTTGAATATCCCCCGTAATGCCTTGCTCTTGTACACATCTTGTTGTTAAAGACATGTGTATAACAGCGAGATTCACTTACTATTAGATGTTATCGTTAACACTTTAACAACTATATTTAATGGCGAAAAGATCTTGTTGTTATAGATCAATAACGTCGAGATCTGCCTCTCAACGTTATAGGGATGTTTATCGATGGGCCCTCATACACTCTGAGGCATATGCCTCAGGGCGAGGCACCTCATGCATATTGGGTCAAATAAGGTCAAAGCCCCCATTTGACCCAATTTTGGAGATAAAGAAAGGTAGCCCCGATTAAGGTCGGGATCTCCTCTCTTTCTCCCCTAATCTATTTTTCCTCTCGTCTCTTTCTCCCTGCTACCATCTCTCTCTCTCTCTCTCTCTCTCTCTCTCTCTCTCTCTCTCTCTCTCTCTCTCTTGCAGAAGGCTCAATCTGTTGCTACTTGATCTCTTTCATCTCTTGCATACTGAAATTAAAATTTTGAAATTGGGATCTCTTTCTCTTCTTCTCTACTTCTCCTTCCTTCACCAGTTCAAAAAAACTAGAGAGCTTGATAGCTTGAGCAATCACTGTTCCTCACCATTTTCTGGCAAGGAACAGGCTGGTTTGGGCTTGCCATGAAAAGGTGATCGTGTTTTTGATAAGAAGTGTATGCCTGACGAGCGTGATCCCCTTTCTAGCATCGTGAAGGCTAAATTGAGTCATTTGCAAGCCCTTAGAGGTGATCCGAACGGGTAAGTCATTTGAAGCTCTTCAAAAATCCATTTCCCCTTCTAACATTGGTGAGCTTCTCTTAAATCCCCAAATCCGTGTGAATTTGATGCGTATCGATGCATATATGCATGAATTATGGCTAGAACATGTCATTTTAAGATTATGAATAAATATATATTGAATCCAAACGAAGTGCATGACTAAATGGAGTGATCAGATATGGTTTTTTTCATTTTCTGTGTTTTTATTGTTCACGCTAGAAAACCAAGTTTTATTTGAATTTTAGGGAATTTTTCGACCACCTGAGTTTTGATTTGGTGGATTCGGCCATGGTCTATGTTGTAAAGCATCTGAAGATCCTGTCTGAGTCTTTTCGTTGTCATCAAACCATTTAAGTCTTCATGTAGCTCCCACACAATCGAAATGTCTTCTTATGCTTGTGAGACGAATGGCCATTATCATGACTATGCTTCCATCGGTGCGCACTTAGGCAAATGCACCCCCACTTTCGATGAGCTAATTAAAGTCAATCCGAGATGGGTCCCACTAGATTATATATATAAACTGAACTTATATATATCCTACTGATCAAAGATTCTCTTATTGAATATACTGGGGTTGTCGTCTATGAATATAGATCAATCGTGGATATACATTCACGACAAAAGTTTTGAACCTTATACATCTAACATTTATCAATTCCTTGAAGTGTCACGTGCTTATGTTGATTCTGCTGATAGGATGTGATGTTCATGCCGGGACTACAATAATAAAAAAATTAAAGTTTATGATTGAACAAACTACATTTGATTGGACATGGTTTTAGTTTGAAATATATTCAGTCCGTTGAGTGTGGCCCAAACCCACATACATGCAGTGCATGTACATCATGACTAGAGCAAGGATACGACAGAGGTCCATGATCGGGTCGAAGAAATATTGAACGACATTATTATGGTGACAATATTGGATCAAGTTTCCTGATGACTATGCATCTAACATTTAGTGATGCGTAAAGATAAATGATGCTAAATTTTCAGAAATGAAGACTCATAATAGCCACGTCTTCTTCAAGCACATACTTCCTATTACAATTTGTGGATATCTAAAGAAGACAATCAACATGCCTTTAATCTGTCTTGAGTGATATGTTGATGTATGTTAACCTAAATTATTTTTTTATTCATTGAATGATGTGAATAATAGTATAAGAAGTTTTTTTATTCGTTGAAGGATGTGAATGATAGTAATATATGTTAACCTAGATAGTAAATATTCTTGTATGTTAATCTAAATTGTATTTTGTATTGAAAGGGTTTTGACAGTGAATATTCTTGTATGTTAACCTAGATAGTGAATATTCTGGTATGATTCAATTCTATAGTGTAGTCTGATCTAATATTGTTTGAATAAAGTTAACAGATGTCGACTTATTCATGACAAAGACATGGGCATTCTTCCTCCCTCAGGATCGGTTCATCATCCGTTAGCAAAGGTGTTTTCCCACACACCACAAGCCACTCCAGTTCTAGAGCGGTCCATGATGACCTCAGGTAAATATTTCAGTAATTCTTTAGTATAGTTAAAAATTAATTACTATTATTTCTATTAATATTTGTTTACTACTATAAATTAACAATTGCAGAATCTTCTCAGCACAAACATGAGAAAAATAAATGCATAGACCACCACAAGCAAATCAAACAACGAAAGGCTTTAGTAACTATCAAGCCTCGGATGCAAGGGTTCCTCCACATTCTCTAGGAGGCTTTCGTGTATCATCAAAGAGCAGGCCATACTCACTCACAACTCATAGATGAAGGTCTCAAATGATGAGAAGTTGGTACTTCATGAGGCAATTTATGTAAGTCTATTATAAACTATATTTTGATAAACAAATTAATCCATAAAAGAAATGTTACTAATTATATTTTAATAATTTAGTGCAAAACGAGTTTGATTTAGATAAAGATATATCTAAACATCAGGCGTGCATGGAGAAACAACTTGTACTATCATACTCAGGGGTTCGAGAAGGATTTCACAAGTATTACCAGAAGTTTAGAAACCATGATGTAGCATAACAATATCCTCCTAAGGGATGTGACTCTAGAGTGTGGAAACTGATTTTCAAGTATTTCACTGAAGACTATTGGATGATAAATATTGGATATATATTTTTAAGTAAATAAATATTTAAATTTTTAGATTTTTGTCTACTAATTAATCTTTCTTTGGTTAGCAGCGAGCGTTGAAGAAAAATTTAACGAATAGAGCAAAACAGACAGCCCTACATACCAGTGGATAGTCTTTGTACCTCTAGATGTATCATACGACGGTAAGTTTCTTATTTTCTAAGTTTAATTTGTTTCATATAGTATAGTGTTAAATATGTTTGATCTAATCAATTCTTAATTTGTTATTTGTATATTGAAATAAATGGGCCGGAACCAAGAGTGCATTCTATACAGAGATACAAACTCATTTAGATCGCAAGACATTCATCTGTATCTGTAATATCGATGTATATTTTGGGGTTTATTTAGATCATCTGACATTTAATTGAGAATTTATGAAGTATTTGGATATGGATCTCTACTAAAATCCAAATTAATCAATCCATGTGTTCAAGATTGGATTCAGTTGATGAACCTAATTCATAGTTGAATTGTTGAGTTTGGACTAGGGATAGGATCCAAACTTGAACAAATCCATTATGAGATTCTGGACTTTGGATCTACTCGATATGGATCTTCATATGATTCGGGTTGAATAAGTCAACCCAAATGAGTTTGGGTAGGCTTAGACCCATATTGGGGTTTAAACCGAATATGGGAGAGTTTTGGATCCATCTGAGACTCAAATGGGTCTTACTAAAGATTTGGATTCATTAAAGACCCAAACTGATCTCTTGTCGGTAAATAAGATTTGGATTCATTGGAGACCCAAATAGATCTTTCTTAAGTAAAAAAGATTTATGATCCATTTGAAATCTAAATGGATATCACTAAAACTAAAATAGAAATTTGGATTCATTTAAGACCTAAATGGATCTCACTAATACTAAATAATGATTTGAATCCATTTGAAACCCAAATAGATTTCACTAGTGTAAAAATGATTTGGGTCCATTCAGGATTCAAATACATCATATAAAATATATATTATAAGGTGGGTTGGATTTAGATCTATTTGAGATATAAATGGATCTCATTGATATTTAATATTGGGTAGATAGGATTTAGGCCCAAATGAATATCATCAATATATATAATTATATATAAGAGAATAGATTAGATTTTGAATCTATAGATCCAATGAAATGCAAATGGATCTCAATTAATACACTCTCAATCTCATCCCACATAACCCCATCACATCTCACCTAACCATCATTCATCACCCTATAGCTACACCCTACACCCCTTTTTCCCTTACCTACAATATACCCCTACTCTCTCCCCATGCCCATAAAAAGCACCCCTCCCCTCACTCTCCATAATCCCAAGGGCCTCTCTCCCTTTCACACACTCTCATCTCTCTCTTTTTTCTCTTTAGGGTGACCACCCTCACTCAGCTCTTTTGATGAACAAACTTGAAACTTCATGCATACCAAACACGTACCCAGTTGTGCTACCATTAGGTCATTATTGGATTAGTTGGCTGGATAGAATTTGAACATGATTATATAAATTATTTAAATTTTAATAAATACTTAATTTTCATATTGATTAGTATTTTTGTTTTATATTAGGAAAGTCAAAGAGTTCAAACTTCCTATATCATCGTAATCAATAGACTTTTTTATATTAAATACATTTTGTTGACAGCCCTGCGGTCAAACTCATGTCACGAGTTACAATGATAAAATGGTAAATTTAAAACATGAGTTAATGTTAACCCATAAACAACCCAACGTTAATTCGTGACCAAGTAAAAACCTTGGTGTGAATTTGCAACTCCCAAACTTTTGGTGTATGAATTAGTCCCAAAAGTTTGGGGGTATTTGAAAATTTCCCTAGGATTTAAGATATGATAGAATAGGATTGGGATAGGATAAACCATTGGGTTACGCATCCAACAAAATCATCCGAACAAGAAAAAACATAAAGTACATGGAGGGGGAGAACGGAAAGGACAATAACCATAAAGAACAATGAATTTATTATTCGTCAGAGCAGATTGAATAGCATCATGACAGGATCTCGTTCAATTTCGGCATCTGCTAGTAAGTAACATCAGCATGGCAAGAGAAGCTCAAAAGTACAAGCACGTGGAGGTCAGTGTATTTGCTGAATTTCAGTTGAGCAATTGAAGTGCATATTGGATGCAAAAAATGCATTATTGTCAAGTGTTGTTATGGTACACAAGAGGGGTCCTGTGCCAAGCTGAAGGTCCAGGTTCGAATCCCTCTGCCACATAGGGCTTAAGAGATATCTGGTAGGGGTCTGCCTAACCCCAGCTTGCCTTTCAAAAACAAAAACAAAAAAACAAATCAATCAAGATTGTAGAAGCATCTCGCAAATCAGAGAAAGCTTATCCAGCAAAACTTTTAGAAGTTCCAAGTTTGTTCCTCGATGCAACCTTGCATTTATCGCCACCACATGCGCCCTTGTTGTCTCTGCCCTTGCATGCGCCTGCACAAGTTAAATTTACCAATCAACTAAAATGGGCATCTTCAAGTTGAAACGAAACACTACTAACGACAGGGCACCTGAAAAGTTTAATCTGTCTGCCAGCAGTCACATGGATTCGGCTGCAGATACGAGGCCATTTTTATAAAGTTTTCAATATGACTAGTATATAAGGGGAAGCTATACAGGGCCCAAAATGAAGTATTCCTGTGACATAGTTTGCCAGTGTTCCCATATCATGTACAAATTGCATGTCTATGCATGGTGCATGAATGCTTACAGCATTAATTAAACAGATTTTTTTTCACGTTTCATAAAGGCCACAAAGAGTATGAAATTACCGCTGGTGCTCCTTGGAACGTTCGATGAATTCCTTGGAAATATCACGCCCGTGATAAGAAGCTAGAACAGGCCTTATATCAGCTGGTCTATGCCTGGCTACATCTACAGTCCAAAAATAGGATGTCAATTCCGCAAGACATGCTAGCTGGTTCATACTTATAATGAATGTCTGTCTGCATATGTGCATGTGCTTCATGTTTGATGGATATGCAACGAATCCGGATCAGGTGCAATCACATGGCACAAAATTTGTGCATTAAGCACCTGATTGCCTTCCATCAGGCCTTGGGCCCCACAACTGACAGGCCCTGTCCCCAAGAAGGAGGCTGATCAGGTGCTTAATGCACAAATATTTGTGCAATCGTATGGCACCTGATCTTTTCACATATGCAACACCATGGATATCGATGCAACATTAACAAATTAAGAGACACTTCATCTACCTAGCAAGGCAGAATTGCAAATGCATAAGAGCTTTAACATGGTTGGACTTAACCATATCAGACAGTCATCAAGCATGACAGGCTATAAGGACCATAACTTATTGGAGAAGGTGCACGGGTTTAGGATCACGATGTTGGACCAGGCAAAGGTTGGGGAGGGTGGGATGACATGATCTAAAATACAAATATAAAAAAGAACATATTAAAATATGCTTCAAAGAGAAGTTCACAAACGAACGATTGAATGGAGAATAGAAAGCTTACATTCAAGGAATGGTATCAGATCCAAAAGTGCTGTATCATCTGCTTCAAGCTTCCATGGCTTAATTTGGATAGAATTTTCTGGTTGAAGACAACTTTCAAGTGCATGGCCGCTTATGTACATTACTCGTGAAGGATCTCTATTCAACTTCGATAGGTCCTGTATGTAGCAAACCATTCCAGGAGCAAAAATAATCTTATCATACAACCAAATATCTTGGTGGCAATAAACTTTAAAAAATAATAATAATGACAAACAAAAAATGCATTGTTATAGTCATTTTTTGCATGCAAATAATTGCAATTATTACAAATGATATAGTTCCTTTTCTTTTTCAAGGAAACATAACTTTCAAGTACCAATAAAAAGAAATGAACGACAAGCAGTCCCCACAGACAAAATACAATGAGAGAACAGAATAGGTACGAGAATTTCAATCTATAGAAGAAACCCTGTCCATGTTAGAAGTGGAATCTGGCTACTCGAAAAATGCAAAATAGATTAATTGAGGGTGGTACAAAACACTGTTATTCTGCCCCAGCCAGATAAGCCACCACAAAGTGAGTGCCTCAACCTCCATAAAATGACCCTTTTTTTAACCATGTGAACACCAATTTGCCAATGTAAAGCCAAATTTTGGCAATTTGGGGGAGTCAAGACTAAAGACACTATCCTTGAAAAATAATGACCCTTTTGGTTAGAGGCCTCATTCCAAACAGCCTTTTTTGGTAAAAAGAAGCACCCTGGGTGTACATCAGATGGATACTCCAATTCTACTCCCATACCATATCCGTTTATATATTAGTCATTTAGTCATAAAACAACAACTTTGTATAAATGGCTCTGTCCTCTATCCACGACCATATCCATGTGACAAATCTAACTGAGAATAATAACGAGCACACTGAGATCTCATTTGTTCTGTTAGAATCCCAAACCATCATGACAGCCATTTTTTATAAAGTCCAATAGCTGAGATAGTGTCACATAATCTCCATCCACTCCATAAGTCTCTACTAGAGTGACATTACACATTAGCACTACATCCTACCATCTTCTGCCAAATATGGTCTCACAAGCAGGTCCAGCGTTCCCTGAAGAGTGTATATAGAGGGTAACCTAGGTACAAGAGCATCAACCGCATCCCAAGGATCTGTCCAAAAATTGGTCAGCCTGCCATTACCAATTTTTAAACTAATTCTAACCTAGAAATCCTCATTCAAACCTACCCATCATTTCCAAATCCCAGGCCATTCCACTTGGTGTTGGTCAGCAATTGCTAAGGAGGCCGCTTGTGAATGCTCACGCATGATAGGATTAACCACCAGCTATCACCATCTCCATATAGTTAGCAATTGCTAAGGAGACCCACCAGCTATCACCATCTCCATATAGTTAGCAATTGCTAAGGAGACCCACCAGCAAATGCTTAGGCATAATAGGATTGACCACCACCAGCACCCTTTCTCTTTGTGAAACATCCAGCTCCTTTCATAACAAAGAGGGAAGCCATCTTCAACCTCCTTTCCACATTCTTAGGGATATTGATGGTGTTCTTGGATAGACGAGAAAAGAAGTCATAGAGAGAAAATGCTACTGGAGGCTTCTTTCTCACCCACGGGTTCACCATTTTGGACAAACAAATCAAGGAGAAAAAAGAAAAAGCTCACCACATGGTGTGCGACTTTTCCAAGCTTAAAAGGAAGTTATTTTGAATACTTGAAAGGGAAATGAATACTTGAAATAACATGTTTTATGAGACCAGCCCTTTCTGCCAAGTTAGGCAGATTAGGCATATTTGATAATATATTTACTGTATTGCCATATAAAAATTGCATGCTTACAGATGTGATATTGAGTTAGCATATAATTTCCTCTAGAGGATCTACATTACCCATGATTTAGTAGCTTTTAAAGGGATTTCTGAGGTTGACTAGTTAAATAGGTGGGAAAGGAGCCTGAGAGGATCATAACTTGGCGATTTACACTGTTGGGGCCTTCTGCAGGGGCTCTTGGTAGTCTTAATGAGGTTCTCAACTTCCAAGAGTGGGTGCTCTCCCTTCCATGGATGGATGTTCAGCAAGGTTAAGAGAGGAACTGACCAAGGCACCAACAATTCAATAGCATCAGTTCTCAGCTTCTGTACAAAACATAAAGCAGTTCTTGAAATACCATGAGTGTTACAGTTGTTCAGTGACTTCAGTCATTATTGGAATAAACAAAACATTATATGGTCAGCCTCTGTCCCCTTTGTGTCATATAATTGGAATATACAGAAGACTACAGTCAGCCTCTATTCCCTTTGAACCCTATATTAACTTCAAGTAGAAATTTGATTTTACCCTCTAGGAATATATAAATAAGCAGAAAGAAGATAAGTACAACAATGGATCCTAGATAATAGTTCATTCTCCAACAAAAGGGTTTTAAAATAAATCAGCCCCAAACTCACCCTGTAATGCTTTCCGTCAACATATCTTGTTGCAGCTCTTGAAAGTCTATATCGTATACAGCCTTTCCCATCCAATCTCTCAATGATTGGATCAACATACTGTAGAAGGAAACAAAGTAACTCATGATCTCGAGAAAAAACTATAGCCTCAAATAAAAAAAATCAACTCAGATATTACCATGTTCAACTGGTCTGAATAAACAACTATTTCATAAAATTGTGCTAGATGTTCCAGGAAGGCATCAACTCCAGGTCTTTTGAATGTTCTCCAGCCTCTCTCACGCTACATGGAAAAAGAATATTTTGGTTACCTTTATACTACTAATGATGTCTATTACATAAAACTTAAGTGAAAATCATATACAATATGTGAGGCCGTAAGTAGAGAAGAAGACAAAATTGATTAGAAGAAAATGGTAAAAAGAATGCATCTCCTAAGAAAAACAAGAGATGAAACACGTTTCTGTGTGAGACATAAAGAGGCATTTTAATTGTAACATCTTCCAGTTACTATGTGAGACAAGAAAGAGATTTTAATTCTAAGTACTTTGTTGGACAGAAAGGACTGAGATTTCATAGGCAGGGAATAGTGGCTGCATGGATGAACATCTTAATTCGAAAAGATGAAGCTTAATAGTTTTCTTTTCTCAAATTCCTCTCTACTTTATTTCCTTTTTTCTGTTGATGGGTTAGCGTGGTCTATCATTACATGCACCGCTAAGAAAATCAAATGCAAAAAAATGACTGTTTAGACAAATATATTGATATTTTCTCCTATATGGATTCCTCCAAAACATTATCTTGGAAATGCAGAAATGGTACATGGTGTCCATCTTAATCTTATACCAAATATTGAAGCAGATACCACTTCAAGCAACCAATGGAGGGGGAAATGGATAGAACACGAACCATTAATGAAAAGTAACAGCACCAATGCAACATGTTACCTTCCAATCAGAATATATCATTGTTTCATTAAGATCTAGCACTAATGTGAAGACATGTTGTTCTTGTGGAAGCAGATCTGGAAGAAGTTTTTCTGAGGATGGATCCGTGAATCCCTGTTGCAGAGCATGACAAATTTACAGGTCTCATAAATCATCTTTTCATGCACTAAATAGCTGCAAATATCATGAACTCTCTCACCTTAACATGCTCGTCAATTGACCTCCTAACATCCATATATAACTCTACGCATTTAGCAGGCACTGTAATAAAAGCAAAAGAAATTACTGACAGAAAAGACAGGAAATATAATTCTTCATAGAGATAAATGCAGCACATAAATTCATACCACGGATAACATGAAGGGAAAGAGAAACGTGTTTGGAATGTGTTTTGCATAGGAAATGCATTTCACCATTTTGGGCATGTTTGCAATGCCATGTGATTCTTGGATTTTCTCAAGATTTTGTGATAGTAAATCACAATATCAACACTTTTCTCAAGGTTAGTGAAACATGAGAAAAGTACAAGTTGTGATTGTGATTGCCAGCTGTGATTGTTTTTGCCTTGGACCTTGTGAAACTTGGTCACAAGATTAACCCTGTAACCAACAAACACACATTCTACTTTCTCAGCTGTGATTTTTCATCCCCACCTGTGACCAAAGCAAACATACCCTTTCGGTTTATTTTTGCCACAAGCTTCCAGAACATCAAGTTTAATGTTTCATAAAGAGTCTCCCAAAAACACATTCCCCACATATAGGACAAGCTTCCAGTAACCCTGGTTCACACTGCAAGTACTATATTCAGTCAATTTTAATCAACTTATAGTATCTCGGATCCCATGTTGGGCAAAGGATCATAATGGCTTTTTGTAGTAGTGGGAAATGTTGAAGAGTTCTATTTTCTTCTGGCTGTTTCTGACAGAACTCCATAGAGAAATAGGTTGCAAACAGATGGTGCACTGCAGAGCTCTCTCAAATTCAATATCATGAAGCTTTTGAACCTTCAGCTTCTTCCATAACTTCCAATAGTTGGTTGAGTACATGAAAAGTAGCTAATCGTTTTGTGACAAAAGATAAACACCTAAAGCGCAACTCATACTTCATTTTGGGAAGATGTACTTATTCTACTCTGTTTTTCTTCCAATGGGCAATCAACATACTCAGACAACAATCACACCTTTGCCATAAGAGCCTCACTAGTAGTGGCGTGTGGACATGAATCGTAACCACAGGATGGCCGACTAGAGAACTCAATTATCTTGATTCAGTCTAATTTCCTCCGTCACAGGGGCGGAACCAAGGGGTAACGGGCAGAGGCCTCCATCAATGGCTGATGCATACATGCTCTTGGTTTTTTTAGGACTTTTTTTGGAGAATATGCTCTTGGTTAGAATCGAAAGATGATAAATTTAGTATTGTAGGGGAAAATGATAAAGGAGACTACATATGTTCATATGGGAAATGTGCTCTATAATGGTAGAAGTATTACATTGAGGGACTGATTCTTTCTCAAAATGTATCATGCTTTGGCTACTTGATCCTCAGTCCTCAATGCTTTCTCTAAACAAAATGTTGGTTCATATCATATGACAATATCGCCTCATTCTCAATGGTTTGGCTACTTGATCATTGAAGTCTACCTTCCTCTGAATTGCTTAATGTGTTGGTTAATGTTAAAAGAAGAACAATGTTAATGAGATTTTATAGTTATCTTAGATGACAATTTTCAGATAATGTCTGCCTAGTAGTTGCTAGAGAACATACCAAAGTCCAATCAACCCATATGGATGTATATCTTACCTATACCCAGACCCTGATCCAAACCCAAATGAAAGTGGATCATGAGATTTGCTTGGAGTTTGGAATTTAGCTTGTTTAAGTAGAGGAGACTAATTAATTAAGTTGGGCTTCACTCAGTTATGTAAATAAGTTCTCTAAATTAATTAAGTAGAGGAGTCTAATTCAATTGCTTAATGTGTGTGTGTGTGTGTGTGTGTGTGTGTGTGTGTGTGTGTGTGTGTGTGGCCCCTGCTCCATCCTGTAGTATAGACATGCAGAAATATGTGTTTATTATAGATGAGGAATTTCATCAAGGTGTTTTTCAATTTAGAGAAGTTCTGAGTTAACACAGAAGTCTTACCACATTAATTAGTGTAATATGCATAAAACACTAACTGCTAACTCACTTGGAGACTAACTCAACATTTCTCCCCCAAAAATGCTTCTGCATTTATAAATGATTTTATTCCTAGTTTCAAGATAAAATGTATTTTAAGAATGCAATTTTTTTATAGTTGTCCACCAAAAATGTCAGCTAAGCATTAGACAAGTCCGACTTAATTTTCTCATATTTGTGCTACAAATTGATGATATTAATGCCTACCCTTTTTCCATCCAACACTAAATATAAATCTGTTGTAAAATGAAAGTTTATAGCAGTATAACGTGTTATTCTCTCTTCTTCTTCCCGTCTTTGACATGGGGAGGAGATAATATTGCAGATCCAGGTAAAGTTAGCTGTCAAACATATCTAAAACATCTAGCAATCTAGCATATTAGGATAATTGACAAAACTTCGCACAAGCAAAGTATTAAGTCTGCCAATCAGTTCTAAGTTAACTAGTTCTAAATGTTTCCAAAGCTTTAACATATTAAAAATTTACCATTAAATTTTCATAACAGTAGAAAATATCAGCAATTTCCAATGTAATGTGAGATTATAATGAAAACTTTTTCAAGTCAAACGAAGTGCTATGATTCGCACCAAAATGCTTTGCTACAAACATTAGTATACCTTTTTCTTTCTTTCCCCCTTTTCAGTTCCTTGATTCGTGCCAAAATGCCTTGCTACTAACATCAGAAGACCATTTTCCTTCTTTCCCCTTTTCCAAATCAACAACAACAACAACTACGCCTTCATCCCAAACAATTGGGGTTGGCGATATGAACCAACAAAGAAAATCATTCTGGATCTGCCACATGAATCCTTCTCCTCCAATCATTTCTATCCAATGCCATGTCCTCGGTGAGGTTCAAAGCATTCATATCCTTTCCTATCATCTCCATCCAAGTCTTCCTAGGCCTACCCCGACCTCTTTTAACTAATATATTTTCCCACTTCTAACTGGAGCATCATTAGGCCTTCGCCGAATATGTCCAAACCACCGTAAATGATTCTCTCTCATCTTATTTTCAATGGGTGCAACGCCTACCTTCTTACGTATCTCCTCGTTCCGAATCTTATCTTTTATTGTATTTCCACACATCCATCTAAGCATACTCATCTCAGCTACACTCATTTTTTGAATATGATGTCTCTTGGCAGCCCAACATTCTGTACCATATAGTAAAGCGGGCCTAATAGTCGTCCTATAAAACTTTCCCCTTTTCCAATTCCTTAATTCAAAATTGTTATCTTCCTGACATTATCCTAAAAAGAGAAAATTTCCATAAATTCTCCAGTGAAATTTCTCATCCATTGACAATGTTCGATATAGTTGTATTACTTGTTACCCTTGTCCTTAACCAGTTTTCAGACTGCAAAAGTCTATGTCACATGGAACCGTCTGTGGATACAGGGATAAGGCCATTTTTATGAAATTTCCAATGTGTCTAACATATAAAGGGATACGGAAAAGGATTCAAAATGGAGAATCCATGTGACAGGCAAAAAGAGATCTTTGTTTCCCCAGTTCCCCCTTCTCAAACCTTTCAGGTTGATTCAGATATTGATCAGCCTCATAAACCTATAGCAAGAACCATGTGTAAACATTACTTCCCATTGAAGTAATCATAGGCTGCTAGTTTATCACTGTTTCCCAGATTTCACTTCTAGGATTGGAAGAGAATAACACAGAATTGTGTATAAACGCAAATTATTGAAGCAGTAAGGAGGCTTGACTTAATAGTCCGAGAGAGCCCAGCACTTATGCTAAGCCATTCATCTAATGGATCTGAATTGGCCCAGCAAGAGATATGGTCTATTAGCTTACATCTACTTTACTCAAGTAGGGCTGGGCTTTTTTAGTTGATAGTCTAGTTTAGCAGACATGCCTTTCATTATAGCAATTACCTTATGTCAAGTGAGTAGGGGTGTGTGGTACAGCAAGAGTACGAGACATGTTACAATTTTTTAAGGTGTATGTGTGTGTTCTTGCCTACACATGTATATGTACTGAAGAAAAGAACCAGAAAAAATGTAAAACACATAATATGTGCAAATAATGCGATATACAAATAATATTGCATATAAAATGTCGATTGAACTACCCAACAGTACCTGCACCAGCACAGTAACACCAACCACTTTGAAGGTCCACGTGATATAGGTGTTACAAATTATTCATGCAGATTTCAGACAAGTCAAAAAGGCACATCTAGAGACAGAAGAAAAACAACCATGTCCATACACACACAATGTCATAACATGCCCATCATAATCACATAATCATTTTTGTTGTGGAGTCACCTCTTCTCTCCCACCCGACAACCCCTTACATGTTCCCTGCCACACACAGTATGATAGTTTGGCTTCCTAGAAAAGGCTAGCGCAAGAATATGCACGAAAACTACATGGTACTTAACAGTTCAAATCCATAAATAAGGACCATGAGCACATAGGAATTCATCGAGTTATCAGTATCCTTAACATAATAATTAAATTTGATAGTCAAAGAATCACCTGTCATAGCAGCTGAATAAAGGAGAGCTTGAATTTTCTGCTCCACAGAAAAACAGAAAGGTTTCATTCCATTAAGATGAAAATCATGAAGGGCAAAAAAAATGCAACGATAAACTGTAAGCTACAAATGAACAATGAACAAAAAGCAGATGAAGAAATTAAAATCCCTAGGAACAGTTCATGTACACAGCCTTGTTTTCCAGAAAGCTACCTGGATAGCTATCAGATGGCTGTCAGATTCCTTGGAATGCAAGGATCTTCAACATGCCAAATTATATAATCTTGTAATCATTAGGTTTGGAACCAGAACCAGTTTAAAGAGTTATTAGCACAATTAGGAGCATGCAATGTGTTGACAAGTGTAAGTTGTGTAATATGTAAATGTATCATATGTATTCTTTCAGTTTTTGCGCTATCATCACTCATGCTTGTCCATAGGATTATTTATGAAGGGCATTTTTGTATATTAGCAAGAAGTTAGATAGTCAACTCTTTTTGCTGCGAGTATTATCTGAGCATTGGAATTGCTACTTTCTGGTGGTAGTATTCTTGTAAAACAATTTTTTTGGATGCCTATCGTCAATCCTTGGTCTCAATGTTGACACTCTTGTGTGCTGCCTTCTTTTGGCCTGCAGCTTTACAGAATTTCTCTAGTACACAACATACCTGATACTTGTATAGCTGAAGTTGAGTGTTTGTGCAGGATCTAAAATTTTGTAGTTGGGGGTTTGGGATGTTGGAAGGGGTGGTTTGTAGAATGTTATTGACTTCTGTTAAGTGTGGTCATTGGTGGAGGTCATTTGCAGGTTGTCATTGAGGCACACTATAGCAGATATCTTGCTTGGATTTGTGGCTAAGTGATATGCAGATTTCTTGGATATTGTTTGGTTGTAATTGTCGTCTTTGTGTGGCTTCCATTAAATTGCAGTTGGGGTTGGAGTGATATGGAGGGTAACGATTTTGGAGTTTTTAGGTGGAAAATGGAAGATATGAAAGATTAAAAAGTGGCATGAGCTTTCTTCATTGCTTCTACTGTAAAAAGCTTGGTCATATGAATAAGGCTTGCCCTGTGTTGAAGAAAAAAGAACAATGGGACCTTCATTGTTTCTTGTGCTGGAGAAGTTGATAAGCCCAAGAATACTTTGTCATTTGAGACCAATGCTCATTGTACTTCTTGTACAGGAAACTCTTCACATCTTTGATCTGCTGCTCAACCTCTTAGTCTGGTGATATTGTCTCTTCTTCTTCTGTAGCTCATTCTAACCCTTTTGGTAGTCCTTGCGGGTATTCTAAGTATTTCTACAGGTTGGTTAATAGACTCCGGTGCATCATGTCACATGACCACACAAGAGTCTATTTTGACTAACTATCATCATTGTAATGGCTCATTTCGCTGCTGATGGGTCCTCTATGTCTCTGTCCAAGGTTGGAATCATTACTTTCATGTCTTGTCTTGGGAACAACTTGAATATCTCGCAAGTTTTTCATGTCCCTTCTTTAGCTATGAATCATATATCTGTTGGTCAAATCATTAGACATAATTGCAATGTAATCTTTTCTCCTGTGGATTGTGTTGTGCAGGATTATCTTTCAGGAAGGAGGATTGAAATTGGCCATAGACTCGTTAGATTTAAGTTGCCAAAAGAGACTTGGAGATGGTTTAAGAGCAGAAGTTTTGGATGAGTCTATGTTGTGGCATTAATGACTTGGGCACATTTATAGTTCTAGACTGCACTATCTTGTGTCGTCGAACAGTTTGGGTGGATCTAAAATTTGTGTTAGATCATGTAAAGGAATGTGAGAGAGGCTGGCAAAAAGTCATGACATTCTATTTGGATCCAAAGATATCGATGTAGTCAAAGCACCGACTAGACGCCTATGTCACAGGGACTCGGCCAACTGGGTGCCGCACCCACATCGACGTGACGCAATGCAGGTGCGCGTGCGGGTGCGGTCAACCTGACCCTGGGTGCGGTCAGCGCACCCAGGGTCATTTATGTCCAACTTTTGGACTTTATATATATATATATATATATTATATATTTTTGCCGCACCCCCATACCCAAGTTTTTTCAAAGTGTCGCACCCCCACACCCGCACCCATGTGACATAGCTAGACGCCTAAGTCACTGGGACTCGGCAAAGCAGGTGCCGCCCCGCGTCGACGCGACGCGGGTGCGGGTGCGGCACCCAGTGCAGTCAACACGACGTTGGGTGCAGTCAACGCACCTAGGGTCATTTTCGTCCAATTTTTTAACGTAAAAAAATTATGTTGTCCGATCAAAAGGGGTTGTGAAAGAGGATTAGGGCAAAAAAAATTTGCCCTAATCCTCTCCTCTAATCTCCTCTCCCGCGCAGCTCCACTCTCTCGCTCGCCTACTCTCCTCTCGAAGTCTCGCAGGGGAGCCCGACACCACCTCCTCCTCACCCTCGTCGCAGGTACCCTCTTGCTCTCTCTCTCGCTCTCTTGTTGGGTCGGCAGGGGAGGGGCCGAGCCCCCCTGCTCCCTCTCACTCTCTTGTTGGGTCGACAGGGGAGGGGTTGAGGCCCCCTGCTCCCTTCATCTCCTCTCTGACTGCCTCTGCTCTCCGTCAACCCCTACGTCGTCGTCGCCCCCGATCGCTCCAGGTATGCCCCCGACTCCCTCTGCTCTCCTCCTCTCCTCTCCTCTCCTCTCCGTCTTCCCTCTCTCCCTCTTAGAACGTCGGGGTCTCCGTGCGCACAACTTATGCTTTTTTGGGTCTTTGTGTTTGCTTTCCCTTTGCTGCAGCGGAATCATGTCCCTACTCGGTGTTAACGGCTCAACTGCAAGGTTCTTTGTGCATCTTGCCAGAGGGCTTGGACATGCGGTTTGGCAGGACACACTGCAGCATTCTGTCATTGTTGGTCCCCTTGCCGCTATGTGGGCTTTCGGATGTTCAGTATGTGTTGGCTCAGGTGGGGAGTTGAAACAGCTCTTCTTCCTGCACTGATATTTTCAATGTCGGAATCCTGCAAATAGTTATATGCTTGTCTCAAAGATTAAGCCATGCATGTGTAAGTATGAACTAATTCAAACTGTGAAAATGTAAATGGTTCATTAAAACATTTTCTTTAACTGATAACTGATAAAACTTAAAAATTATAATTAATATATATATATATATTTTTTTTTTTTTGCCGCACCCCCGCACCCAAGGTTTTTGAAAGTGCTGCACCCCCGTACCCGCACCCATGTGACATAGCTAGACGCCTAGGTTTAAAAAAAATGGCCCTTTTTTTTTACTCGGTGCCTAACCGCGATGGCAAGAAAGTCTTTTTTTTCTTTTTAATACGAAAAGACAAGAAGGGGAGGGGAGGGATATAAAATCCTTCCCCTCTTACTCTTTCGTTTTCTCTCTGCTCTCTCGATCTCTCTTCTCTCTCGATCACTTTTGCAGTCGCAACCTCATACGTTGTGTCGTCGCCCTCGTGCATCCTCCGGCATCATGTTCTTCTTCTTCTTCTTCTTCTTCTTCTTCTTCTTCTTCTTCTTCTTCTTCTTCTTCTTCTTCTTCTTCTTCTTCTTCTTCTTCTTCTTCTTGGTATGTATATATATAAGATCATGGTCAATCATTGCATTTGATGAGAATGTATACGGCAAAAAGAGCTATATACGTCAATCGTAACGCGCTTTGCCACTAGATTTTTTACTCTTCATAGCTTGTGTGAATCAAAAAAGGAGTTAAGATGTATGGTTCTTGGAGAGAAGTAGTTCAAGACTAATGTTGCAGCTAGTGTTGGTGGGAGGAGATGTTAAAGAATAATCCTGTAAACTAAATTCTAGAAAAGTGTAAGTGAAGCTTGCAGAATAATGGGTCATTTAGTTGAGGTGTTTCACTTGGTTGATAATGATGAAAAGCCGGCCATGAGATACATATATGAGAAGATGGATCGTGCAAAAGAGCAGATAAAGGTATATTATAATTTATAAGTTATTGAATTTATTAAATTAATTTCGTTGATTTTTTAAGCATTGATTTGTGGTACTAGCTCTTATAACTTGATAGGTAAACTTAAAGCACAAGGAAACATGATATGGTCCTATTTGGGAGATAATGAATAGAAGACGGGAACTACAATTGCATCAACCATTGTATGCAGCTGGATTATATTTTAATCCAGCAATATATTATGAGTATGAAAATATAGAGGCAAATCTTGAAATTAAAGGTGGAAAATATAAATGCATTGATCATATAATTTCAAACATTTAAGATCGAAGTGAGATTCATAACCAATTACGCAGTTATAGCAATTCTATTGGACCTTTTGGCATGGAGATGGCAAAATGAAAGAGAAAGGAGTATTTGCCAAGTAATTTAGTGTTACACTTTTTAATATATTATATAAAAATTATTGATTTATTATAATTACTTATCCATTTTATATTTTTTTATTTCATGGAGTGCTTATGGCATAGGGTGACCATAATTGCAAAAATTTGTTATTCGAGTTCTTGGCCTCACTTGCAGTGCTTCTAGTTGTGAGCGTAACAGGAGTACTTTTGAGAGGATAAGCAAAATTTTGAAATTACTTTTGTGAATCTTTTCAAATTACATATATATAATATATATTAACTTGAAGATTTTTATGCAGGAACATACAAAAAAAAGGAACAAATTATTGCACAAAAGGTTAAATGATTTAGTGTTTGTGTAATATAATAAATAATTGAGACAAAGATAAGAAGAAAGAATAAGCAAAAGAGACATCAACCCGATTATATTGAGGGAAGTAGATGAAAAAATGAGTGGCCAAGTGGTAATGACATGGTATATTATGATGTATCTATCACATGGTGCGATGTTGAAAAGGGAACTCGGGCATCGAAGGATCAAGAAGGTCCAATTACTCGTTCTACAAAGGGAAAGAGGAAGAAGAGCGGGTATTCTAGGAAAGGAAAATGAAAGAAAGTTATGAGAGTTGAAGAAGAAGAAGAAGCTAGTTTTGATTCTTATGAAGAAACTGAAGAAGGGCAATATGTTAAAGACCAAGATGATTCTGATAATGATGGACTTGCATCTTCATCGTGTCATTCTCATGAATAGCTTTCTTCTTTTCCTTATCATCATTTGGGATATATATATATATATATACATATATATATACATATATATATATATTGGAGTCTTTGACTCCTTAAACTTGTATTGACTATTTTGGTGGACTTGACTATTTTGTTATTATTTGGGCTGATTTTGTAATATAATAGGTTTACTATGCATGATGATAGTGATATCATGTGTCACATGGGTGCGGGTGCGACACGGGTGCGGAGCAATTTCAAAAATTTTGTACACGGGGACACAGCTATATATATATATATATATATAACAATAATAAGATTTTAAATTTTAAAGCAAAAATAAAAAAGTAATTCTATTGAAGTAACAACACAAACTTACCAAAATATAACACATAAAGAAGGAGAAAGACGATTGAAGATCGATTTTTTTAGTTTTTATACGTCTTTTGCCCTAAAAATGGATAAAAATAGACTCGGTCAAAGTTGACCGAGTCCAAAATATGGAGGGACTCGGCCCTGGTGCGTTGACCGAGTCTGACACTTAGTTGATCGAGTCCGACACTTAGTTTACTGTGTCTGCGCCATGTCCAAAGCTGCACCCGTGTCGAGTACGGTCGATGCGGGTGTGTCGACCTTTTGGCCGAGTCTGTGTGACTTAGGTGATATCTTATACTTAAGCATTTGTTAACTTTATTTTAAGAATTCAAATTATGTTTAAATTGCATAGCTTTTGTTGTTTATTAATTCTTCTTAATTTTTGGGCAGGTTTTGTAATATAACAGGTTTACTATGCAGCTATGCTTCACGATAGAGTTATTTTGAACTTTATGCATTTGTTGATTAATTTTATGTTTGATACATCTTATTTGGGCAGGTTTTGTAATATGACATGTTTACTATACTTGACAATAGCAATATCCTATGCTTCGTGAATTTGTTGTTCGTTAATTTTATGTTGAATATATGTTCTTTGTTAGTTTTAGCACTTTGTTTTAAATTATTTGGTATTTGTTGATAGTTGTTTGCTTTGCTTATTCAATTGTTTTTAATATTTCAGCAGGTTTTGTAATGTTCAACATGTTTTTTTTTTACTTATTGGCGATTGATTTTACGTTGCATACATGTTTGTTACTAATTTTAGCAGTGCATTTGATTACATAGAGAGATAGAATCAAATAGAGCTTTCGACCTTTTTATTCGGATGTTTGGGGTCCTTCACCAATTTTGCCTAAGGGTAGTTCTAGCTATTTTGTTGCTTTTATTAATGATTACACTCGATTCACATGGATCTACTTTATGAAGAACATAAATGAGTTGTTTGAAATCTTTAAGAAATTTTGTGCTATGATTGAGACTCAATTTTCTGTCAAGATTAGAACCGTGATCAAAATGGTGTAGCTAAGAGTATATTAGGGGAGAGTATATTAGTCATGTATTTCAGAGGTTTTTTGCAAGAGAAAGGGATTATTCATCAAAAATCATGTATGTATACCCCTAAACAGAACGGTGTGGCTAAGAGGAAGAATAGACATTTTTTAAACCATAGTCACAAATATCGGCGATATTTTGAAATGTCGCGATATTATCACTGTAAATTCATCAAACAATAATATCATTAAAATATCGCTAATTTGATAACGCGATATTATCATGAGAATATCGTGATATTATCAAATAGTTTTACTGATTTTATTTATTTTTTACATTTTAAATGTGTTTTTCTTATTTCTTTTAACTGAAGGTCCATCCTATATCATTGAAAACCATAAATAAATCTAGACGCAGCACAACTCATTTAGCACATGCTTTTTATGACCTTAAGAAAAGGGGATATTTCATTAGTTTGTGTCTCTTAACAATGGCAACTATGACCTTAAGAAAAGGGGAAAAAAGGTGCAAGGGTCAGTAGAAAAGGGGCTAAATACCATATGTAGCTCTAGTGATATTTACTAAACAAAAAACTATAAATTTTCGGCTATTGACTAACATCAAGAGAAGAAGCCGCATCCTCTACAGTATAATTTGCAGATTCCCGCAATGCAGCTGTCTTCTTGTCTATTTCTTCCAAAGTATACGCTGCAAACATATGAAAAAGGTGTCATTGTAGAACATAATAATGTTAATTTCAAGTGGCATAGCATTGTACTCAATAACAAATACCAAACCTATATGCTGAAGCACTCAATTGATAAAAAACAGAGCAATTATCTCAACTACTGGTAGTCCTAAACAGGTTAGGGCGCCTATCAGAAGCCAACCGTATAAAACCAGCAAAATTTTGAAGCAACTACAAAAGGTGAGCAAGATTATGGGACGCTTACTTTTCCTCTATGAAGCTGCACCATAGGTGTTCTACAGTGGCATGATCCACAATAACTAGAATAAACAGAAGCTATTCCACATTAAACAGTTCTGCACCAAAATTAGGTGCAACGGTGATAGCAGGAAACAATGAATGTTGCAGCAAAACCAGCAAAATAGTATAAAATCTTAAGAGGTAACTCTCTGAGAAGTCAAAAGAAATATCCCAAGAGAATAAGTTTGTCTAAAGCAGAAAGAGAAACCCATACTACGGAACATTGCAAGTTTCGAGTGGTTGGCGTGATAAAACCCAGATTCCACATAGCAAGCAAATGGGAATAAAAGTACCAAGATTAAAAATCCAAACCAAATCGTTCAAATTGCCAAATAATAACAACAAACTATAACGAACACCCACCACCGATTGACAACCTAACGATCCAACACTCGAGAAGAAAGAAAAGAAAAGGTAAAGAAAATCGATTCAACCACCAAACCATCTCAACAGAAGGAATATAAGAACCAAAACAAAATCTCAGATTGGTGATCACATCAAATAAACCAAATTAACCAAGTCATGAATCCATATCAGAAAAAATATAGCTTCCATTCCACCAACTCTAATTCAAATTATCAAACAACGAAAAAAAAGTGACATTTCGAAAACACCCATCATTCTCAAACAAGCAAAACCACTCTAGCCTCCAAAGAAATGAATCGAAGAGCAATACCACAGACTCAGAAAAAGGGAGAAAACCACCACCCACCAGCAGTAGCATATCCAGCCAGAGCTACACAGGCTGTTACTGATCCCCATATCCCAAACTTGAGAAAACTCCATGGTTTCTTGTTATTGGCTTGTGTGGGTGGAGCCTGATCACCGAGATCAGCTGACCCAGAAGAAGAGTTGATGGGTTCCTCCACAGGAGAAGAAGAAGAGACATTTGCACGTAAAGAAGAAGCCCATAAGGCAGACAAGGGCCTGGATTTTGAGGGGTTCGGGAGGAGCCCAGGCTTCCTAACAAGAGCAGCCATCATTATAGTCACACCACCACAACAGAGCAGGAGGAGAGTCGGAGAGTGAGAGAGGCAAAATGGTCGTCTTATTCTTCTGAGGGTTTTGGGGGAGGTTTTGTAAAGGTAGTCGACTCCCTTTGGTTGCCCTTTTTTTTTGAGAATCCCAACATGCGGACCTCCTTGAATTGCGTTTATGGGTGGACCCGAATGTGGGACCCACTAAAATGAGGACATTATGGGCCGGTATAAGTGTCAATGGATCCGGTATGTCCCGATCCCGACCCGTATTGGATCATCAAGGATCCGGTTTGATAATAAAGAAAGAGGTCCGATTGATAATTCGGTTGGGACTCATAGGATTCGATTAGTATATGGAGACAAGTATGGTTTATGAAGTTTTATATCAAACATGAATACAACCGGAGTTGCAATTAAGATCCGTAATTTTTAAATGTGAAAAACTAAAATATAGCTAGAGTATAAGAGTTCTAGCCCATGGTGTGTGTTATATGAAATACAAGCACTAGTCATGCAAAGTTGGATCCAGGCACAAGTTGTATCCAAACAAGCAATCTCGGATGTCTTGGATCTAGACCAACCCAGAATGATCTATATGAATCCCATTCTGGCGCCTCAGGTGTGAGCTCCGTGAATCTTGGATGATTTAGACTTGGTCCAAGCATAATATTTCTTGTCTAACAGGTTAACAACACTAGCTTGGTAGTGGGTACCTGAACTCATGGAATTGCTGGATAGAATTATGGATCTTGGTATTGATTCACCGAAGATGATTGCCATGATAGATTGGTTGCGTTTGAGAAATAAGCCCACCAGCTTTCACAAGCCTCCATTTTGGTAGCTATTTTTTGCGAAGCAAGTTATATGTCCCCCCCCGTCCCTGAAGACAGCCGTTAGCTACATCACATGTTTGGGGTCCCAATGAGCGTCACGTATGTAAGCACGTGCGGCTCGTATCTCCATGTTTGTCAGCATCAGTTAGCGTCGGAGTCCGGTGCAGTTGCAAAGACTTAAGTACCTTTTCCTCCATTGGTGCCATAAAAACGACGATTCTATAAAAGGAGCGGTTATAAAGACTTGAGTACCCCGAAGATAGTTTTTTAAGACCCAGTCCCTGCACTGCAGAATTATTCGAGAAAGGAATCCCCCCTGAAGAAGGCCATGAACATCAACTCTCTCTCTCTCTCCCTTCTCTTTCTGCCTCTGTGTTCATCCAGCAAATGATCCTACATTGCTCCATCAAGCACCGACTGACCTGCACACTGACTGTAGCATGGTTCAACTTGATGAGTTGTGGAGCCTGATTCAGAGTTTTTTCCCTTACAGGAGGGGAGTCCGAGGGCTCCCCCCGACGCGGGTCAAAAAAAAATTTGGGGCTTTGTATAAATTCTTTCTTTTCTTTTCCTCTTGTAACTGTCGAAAAAGGGCAATAAAGTGTTTTGTTTGATCGTGGCGCTCATATGTTTCCTTCCGTTGTTTCTTGCTTGAAGTTTTCGTAACACCCTTTCCTACAATTTTCTGTTTTTTTTTTGCTACGCGATTTTCATAAATCGCTACTCGATTTAGTAGTTTTCCATTTTTTTTTGCTACGTGATTTTCGTAAATCGCTACTCGATTTAGCAATTTGCCATTTTTTTTCCTACGCGATTTTTGTAAATCGCTACACGATATAGCGATTTTCCATTTTTTTCGCTATGCAATTTTCATAAATCGCTACTTGATTTTGTGATTTTCCATTTCTTTTGCACTACGCGATTTTTCGTAAATCGCTACTTGTGTAAATCGTAAATCGTGATGTCGAACATCGCTCCCTTGAGCACGATCTTCACCGTGATCAGGTTGTAGTCGCTAGCCATCCCGATGGTAGTCTTGAGGTCCGTGATGGGAAAGCTGGAGAGGAACGTGCCATTCTCAACATTGGCGGGGAGGTGGGTCCTGTCGGAGAGCATGGCGTCGGAGGTCGAGATGAGGACCTCGCAGTGTCAGAACCCGACGAATGCCATCCAAGACTTGAGGGTGCAAATGCCCATGTTAAGCAGCGTCAAGGTGGCCTGGAAGGCATAGCCATCATCGAAAGTATTGCCGACGTAGGGGTAGACGGATTGTACTTTGAAAGACTTTGTTGTAGGTGTACTGGAGGAAGATTTTGTTGTAAGTGTCCCTCGAAGGTGGCAGAGGGGCTGCCGCAGTCGGTTGCCTGCTAGACAAGGGCAGCATTTCAGCCACTGCTAGCAGAAAGAGGATCATGATCACCATCGGATCACGGCTCTTTGCCTTCCTTAATTTCTTCTTTAGAGAGAGAGAGGGTTTTACAGTGTTTCACGGAGAAAGAAAAAGAAGAAGATGACGACGAAAAGTTTAAATGAAAATAAAAGAGAGAGCGCTTCAGGTTTGTTTCATTGTTTAGACTTTGAAGAGTCAACATCATCCTCAACTTTATGGATGACGGACATTTTTGTCCTTTTTTTGAACCGTCGTTTTCCTTTTTTTGAATGGAAGATATTTTTGTCATTTTCTCGAACTGACATTTCATGGCAAGAATAGCAAGAAAGGGTACTTAAGTCTTTGCAACTGCACCAGACTCTGATGCTAAGTGATGCCGACACACATGGGAATACGAGCCCCATGTGCTTACATACGCGACACTCATTAAGACCCCCGAACACGCACTATAGCAAAGAGTCCATCTTCGGGGGAGAACACACACCACCCTCTCTATTTTTTGTGAGTAAATATTGCCTACTATGAAAGGTAGGCATGTTTATAAGTCAGGGGCAAAAAAAAATATAATAAAATAAAATAAAATAGTCTAAAATGAGGTTATTTATGGGCCTCATCTTGAAGAAAGATGATCATGATGACAATAAGTATAGCTATACAAAATTACATGGCATACACACAATCAAGCTATAGCTGCTGCTATACTATACAAAATTACAAAAAATATATCAATATGCATTAAAGCTCATGAAGTCCTCTAAAGTAAAGGCCTCCATCATATTCAATTGTTATGTTCTTAGTTATGCAACTAAGTTGACCTCGGCGGTTCTTCATATCCCATAATTGTTGCATGATTGTTTTATTATCAATTTTCTTAAATATGTTCTTCTTTATGGATGTGACCAAGTTATCATTCATCCACTGATCTCACATTCTGTTTTGCAATTGAATTTTCACGATTTTCATTGCAAAAAAATGCTCTCTTAATAGTGGTTGTCGAAACTGGTAGGATCAATGCCAACCTCAGCAACAAGTAAACCAATGGATATAATATGTCTCTTCTCATTTCAACCATCTTTTGAGCAAGTTGACAAGTCCTTATTTTTTAAAACAAAATGTCAGACTGCACATCAATGATATATGTCTCAAGTTGATTCTCTATCACCATCACTTGTACCACAAAAAATTCATTTGGATAAAACCCTACAAGTTGAATCAATTTTTCTTGATCAAAAGCAGCAAAAGAATTGCTTGGATTTAAGCATGCTACACAAAGCAATAACTCGGTGTTCCTTTTTGTAAAATGAGTATCCAACTCTTGTACTTGCATATCGATGATAGCATAAAATAGTAAACACGATAATAATGCAAATGTGTCAGTTCATTGGCATTATGTTAGGGACGGCCACAAACATAAAATATATCATTCATATCGAAAACACTAATATCATTTGTTACAAAATATGAAAACAACTTTGAATAATGAATCACATTCATCATCTCTCGTTGCTTGCAACCTTTGTTTTGATATTTGCACTAGATTCGTGGGGTTAACAATATATTGATCTTTTCTTTGAAGTGCTAATGACAAATCATTTATGATTCCCAAGACATTTTCACCAAATATAGGTTGAATACAAATTCAAAAGTATGCATTGAATCTAACAAATTTTCTGCTTCGGCTCTTTGTTTTGCTGTTAGCATCCTTCATTACAATTTCTATCACATAAAGCAGTGCACCATAATGGGAACCTCAACATGTATTACAAGTCTCTTTGACACTAATTTCTTGATTCTGGCCTCGTCCACTTGAAATCTCACTAATATTAAGTGCTTAATTGATTTTTGCAACTCTTTTTCATGAAGAGTATTTTGATGCTTACATGATGCTCCAACAATATTAAATGCAGTGTAAATCAACTAAAAAAAAGTAGTTATCTTACTTTTATCCTCGGCAAGCAACTAGTGTTAATTGGAGTTGATGTGCAAAACAATGAACATAATGTGTAGATTTATTTTTCCTCAATATTAATGTTTTTACGTCATTCATTTCACCACACATATTATTGGCCCCATCATATCCGTGTCCCTATAGTCTTGTTATATTGTTGATAAAAAATTTGAAGTTGGGAATATTAGACATACCTGGACTCAATGAAAATCCCTTTTGAAATTGTGGGGACACTGTTTACAGATCTTGACCGTTCTTTGTATGATGAGAAGGTAAAGCCTAGACTAGTTTCTTGATATCCGTAAGTCGAAGCATACCATCCTATATTTAAATATGCAAGTTAGATCAAAATATGTATGTCTCTATTGAATGACTTAAATAAATTAAAAGAAAAATTAGAGGATATGAAAAAATACTTTTTTGGGCTTGGGGGTCCATTTAATTTTTATGCTCTTTTTTTTATCCATAAGCACCTCTGCTTAGGTACAATTGCTCTTCAATGGCTTCAGAACAGAACCAACATTTTGGTATCTAATTTTCAGATAAGACTATAGGGGTAAGCCCCAATTTATAGAGTTTGGAACATGATACAAATCACTTAATTTTTTGGGTCTAGATATGATCTAGATAGATCTGAGTCTATCCTAAATAGAGATAAGACTCATTCAAAAGAATATTCTCATATGAAAGCCCATCCAAGATAAGTCCTCTCACCCTGAAAAATGCACAGGGTGGTTAGACAAAGATAGGGATAAGCCAAATGGCGTATCCACACATTCGGTGCAACGAACAATGAAACAACTATGTCGTCTCATAGCGAACGATGTTTGTTTCTATCGTCAATAGCGGACGGTGGTTTGTTCTGTCATCCAACAATGAACAATAATTGATTGAGTCATCCACTAGATGGATGCCAAAATCTCCTTTATTGTCTAAGCTTTGAGGGGTATTAGATTCCTGCTAAGTACCTGCAAACACTTGCTTCAAAAGTTGTTAGTAATCGGGCAACATAAAAATTTTGGTGTCTACAGATGTCATTGTTTGTCATTAATCGAGTATGATTCGATTTATGACAAAAAAGTAGACACACCAAAATTTTGAATCACAACTGGGTTGTCAAGACCATGCTTAGTCTCATCGAACAAGGTTAGGCCAGTTTGAAAACCACTGAATTTTAGAGATCGTTTGGGTCCTACCAAATGAGGTCGGGCTAGTGTTTTTGAAAAAAAATTGAGTTATCGAGACCGTTCTTGGTCTCGATGAACGAGGTTTGTGTTAGTATCTAAAGAAAGGAGTTGGATTATTGTGAATGTTATCGGTCTTACCGAGTGAGGCAAATCAGTTTGAGGATAACTAGATTGTCATAACCATTTGATGGTCTTGCCAAGCAAAGTCGGTGCCAGTGTCGAGGGGTAAAATCTGATTTTTGAGACTATTTGTGCTCTCGTTGAGCGAGGTTGGGTCGGTTTAGGAACCACTTTATTTGTAGTAGAGAAAGAAAATGTTAGACTTCAGGCAAAAATAATACAAGAAAAATGTGACTCTCTTTCATTCCTTTTAGGTTTGTCTTGAGTTTTTATGCCTTTTGGTATATTTTTTTTTAGAATTTATAGGGGTAAGCGCCAAGAGTTCTATACCTCTTGTGGGTTCATGGATAGGGTGAAGTCTTCCAGTAAGGCCTTAGGGTAGAAATATCCTTCCTAAGATAATCACTTTAGATGTAAGACTTCTTGTCCTAGTGAGGAGAGTCAGGCATACTTCGGTTAGGTAGTACTGAAGAAATGACAGATCTTTCTGTGTACTTCTTAAACTCAAGATCCCTATGATTAGACTCTTTGATGTATGCAATAAACTTTTATGCTATGAAGTGAAGCTCACGTATTTATAGTAGAGTGGGTAGACTATAACAACTATAAATTATTGATCATATAAGATCACAATTTTTTTATCTTTCTTAAAAAATTAGAACATTCGTAACAAGTTGATTATTATACTTGAGATTCATATACTTTAGATTTTCCTTCTCTTAGGTTGGTTTAAGATAGCAACACTCGGCGTCATTAAAATTTTTCTCCACTAATTTTGTCTTAATTTCAAGCGACTAATTATATAAACATGAAATTAGGTCTTAAGACATTTATGTTAGGTCTAATGGTCTCCACTAAGGCTTGAACTCTTAAGGACTAGGGTTTGATGAGAATGCATTCAAGTACACATTTTGCTCCTAGGTAAGTTTTTTGAAGTCTTTGTCGTTAGCTCAAAAAACTTTATTTGTCATCGTTTGACCTGAGGCCTGACAACCATGGGTCTCATGGCTTTCCGATTTAGGAGGAATGTCACTATATATCCAAACTGTCTCTTGAAAGCCATATGATCAGAGTCTGCCACATCATCAAGGTAAGTATTAGTTTTCTCCTAGCTCATGTTTTTCTATTTTAACCTTTACCCCTAAGGAAGTCATATGATTGAAGCCCGCCACCATGTTATAGACCTAGAGGTGAGTTTTAGCCTAAATGCATTGCTTTTTTTTTTTTTTTGCTTTTTTTTTACATTTTTTTATATTTTTTATGCTTTTTCAATGTTTTACCCTATTGAGGTAAAAAAAAGACTCCTTGAGGAGGCTAATCTATGAAGCAGATTAACATCGAAGGTATTCAATATCCTACCATTTTCTTGGAGAGTTGGTTATCTAAGTGGGTTCTACCGGCTTGACACTTATGCATTGATAATAATCTCATGCCCTTGTAATTCATCTTTATATGTTCATGGGTTCGAATTATTGAATTAAGGTCTCTTGATCTCACTATATCACTGCCTTATTTTTTTCTTAAGAATTGAATGTCTTATATGGTATACTTTCGGGCACAAGAACTTATTTGAGGAAATGACCATTTTGATAAGAGCTGGATCCATCTTGAGAGAAGATCCCTGAACTTTAATGATCTTCCAATGATATGCCTAGCGTCATAATGAATCTCTATCTTCCTCTTATGACCGTTGGAGCCAATATAAATTGGATTATCAAGACCATTATGGGTTATGTCAAACGAGGTCAGATCCGTTTAAGAACGATCGAGTGTAGAGACTATTTTGTGGTCTCACCGAATGAGGTCAAATTAGTGTCAAGGACAACTGAGATGTGAAGACCATTATGGGTCCCACCGAACAAAGTCACTAGTGTCCAGAGGTAAACTGTGCTTCCAAAACTATTCAAGTCTCGTCGAATAAGGTCGAGTCGGTTTAGGATTTGTATGCTTGGCTGCTAGAGGTATCTAAAACATTTAATAAGGTTTGTTGGAACTTGGAGAATACTTTGTCCTTAATTCATTTTGGGTTCTCACTAATACCCATTTTCATTTGAAAGATTGAGATATTTGTCAGTTACTTTCCTGTTTATTTAAAACTCCTATTATATCATTCATTTTCAATTATTTTCCCATATTTTTCTTAAATTTCTTTCTTTTCTTAGTTAAGTCCTAATTTGATTAAATTTTTCCTACAAATCTGATTTTGGGTTTGCATCAGTTAAGGAGTCTAATAATAACTTGTAGACTTTAATATTCATGAATTGATGAATGGACTTTTTTTCTTTGCTTTCCTCACTTCTCCATAAACAGAAATCTTATTTTTTTTCAAAATTCTTCTTGTGGTCTATGTCACATGGACACGGGTGTGGACATGGGATACGATAGTTTTTATACTGTTCCAATATGACTAGCATATATGGGGGATATGGAACAAGAGGCAAAATGGAGTACCTGTGTGGCAGAGCTTGTCGCGTCTTTCCAACTTCTTGCTTCCTATATATTCTTTTTAAAATTTGAAACTATTGCTTCTTGCTTCTGATTCTTGTATCACTTCTTGCTTTTGTTTTTAACATTGTCCCAAAAAATGCAGTAAAAATATTTGTGTCAAGCTTGTGCAATGTCAAATAAGATAATGATATGCACCATCTCGGCCACCACCATTTTATGGATGGATGCATCGTTAATATATGATAACTGTAGACTCACGAAATCAACATATCTCAAACATAGGAGATGGATCAATTCGTATAACCAAGCATATGAATAACCTATAAAGAGAGAGAATGGCAACACCCTAGATGTTAGAGCATTAAAAATTTGTGTTTGATCATGTAAAATGTCATGACCATTCAAGAGTAAAATCCCATCACTGCTGATGCTCGTCTCCCACGGCGTGCTATACCTTTGATGCTATCAATGACTGTGATAGGCTAATTATTGATCTTTTCTTTCTTTCTTTTTTCTTTTAAGGATCCTGTTAAGAGATATCATGCACAAGGTAGGGAACTAAGGCTAAGAAGCAAGCCAAGGTGCTCATTGCCCAACTCATGTTTGGCTTGTAAAGAGATCATTCAAATTCATAAAATAACCTCTGAAAGCTGAACATGAACGGCAGGTGTTCGGCTCAGTTCGGTTCATATAATTAACCTTGTTAAATAGTAATAAATATATTTTACATCATATAATATACTGTAAAAATGATCGAAGTATTTGGTTTGGTTTTATAAAAATTGAGATTTTGTTGCTTCCATGTCTCAAACAACATATATTTTTTTTAAACCCCGTTACTTCTAGCTCTGAAACAATTGTAAACAAGTCAGGTCGAGCTCAGCTTGTTTAGCTCTTTAATTTATGGTCTGAAACTTGGCTCGGCTGTAACAAACAGCAACCACTGATGAGCTCCAATGTGCTTGTGGGTTAAAAACATAATCTAACCTCCTTTATTTTATTTTTTTGATAGGCAAGTTGGGGGATTACCTGTGTGGGATTTAAACCAAAGACTCTTTCGTTATGATACTAAGACCAGCTCTCTCATTTGACCCCTAATCTGATCATTTTAATTTCCCACCAGCCATTCTAATTCTTAGAGTACAGAACAAGAAGCCTTTGTATCCAAGAAAACCAAAAAAAACAAAGAAATACAAGCTAGAAAACAGGGCACCCTTTAACAACAATTCCAGGTGCAGTAGGACATGAAGCCAAGGGACAGTGATCCAGTTGAGTCCCCCACCATTTGACGTTCTTATTCCCCATCTGCAAAGCAAAGTACAGCAGGACACCCATGAATGCAGTCCCTGCATCAAGTGCAGCCGACAGCACATAGTTGTAGCGCTGCCACCACCTCTTTTGGTACCGGAAAACAAAGAAATTGAATATGGTGCCAGTGATCAACCAGCTAGCAATGTTGGTCGGTGTTGCCGGTGGCATGCCGGCGAATCCGTAACTTATGACAGGAATGTTTATCAATGGGATCCATTTCTTCTCTGGGAATAGCTTGCTGAGTAGCCATACTGGAACAGGCAGTAGTGCACCAACCAAGAACAACCAGACCAAGTTAGTGTACATGCCACCCGGGCCGAAGAGCCGTCTTGGTCCAATTAAACCCCAAATTACAGAGGCATCAAAGGTGACTCTGTATTTGGGGCATGTCCATGGGCTATCAGGATGCAGTGCCTCCACATCACAGATGTCATCTATGCCCTCTAGCATCCACCATGCTACTGCTAGATTAACGGTGCCTGCAATTAAGGTTCCAGCAAGCTGCAAAAAGTGACAATATCACGATAACATTAATTAGAAAAACATAGCATTTTGTTGGTGATGAACCAATAAGTCCAAGGGAGGTGGTTCAGTATCTTACATGGTTTCTCCCCAACATTTAAAAAAAAAAAGGAAAAAGGAATACGGGGATTGCATACCTGAGCTGTATACATGCATCTAGGTGGGATCTTCATGTAATGGCCGAGTTTGAGGTCTGAGAGGAAGGAGAGAGCATGGACGGTGCTTATCCTTCCATAGATTTTGAACAGCAGATTAGCGATTGGTTTGCCAGGAAGTACATATCCAATCATAAACTGAGCTATAATGTCATATCCCGGTTGCTGTTCATCATAAGAGAAGATGTACTTCAAAACTCTCTCATGTACATGAAAACTCTCTCTCTCTCTCTCTCTCTCTCTCTCTCATGCATCTGGGGCTGTAGACAGTAAGTCAGACTCTAACCGAATCCGTATCCAACCAGCCAGTTTCAGATTCTAATTGGATTCAGATTCAGTAGGCATCAATTTGGCATCTGAAGCAAATCCAAATCTGTCCAATAATTGGCCCGGTTACAAGTAAAATATACCCAATTGGCTAATTGGATCAGGATTCTATATATATTGCCTTATCCCATCAAAGTCTGTCCAAATCTGAATCCAACTAGGCTAGATCTCGATTAAGCCATATTTACTAATGCCTACATAAAAAGGAAACCAGACCTATTTGCATCTCTACAATTAATGTGTGTGTGATTTTTCAATGATGTACCTGGTTGGTAGTTGCTTGGATGACTCCAATGGGGAGTGTGAGTACGAAGGCCAAAGCAAAGGCAAAAAGCATACCCCACCATGGGAGTTGCACTTCATCATTCCATATGAATGACATCATGAGTGAGAGAACAATGCTGCCCATAAGGAGTACAAGAAACCACCATTCAGGCACCTCCTTATAGTTTTTCATCAGCTTCGCATGGATGTCCATTTTTGTATTGTGCATGGCTGTCTTGCTCTGCCTCCATATGTCGCTGAACAACCCAAAGAGAGTTAAAAAATTACGCAATTCATGTTCAAAGCTATTGTCACATAGGTATGGATATAGTCACGCGGATGTAATACAGACTCGAGATGTGGATACGTGATTTTCAGAAAATGGGGGATAAGAGGTCACTTTTATAAAAATATATATTTAATGTAAGAAAATATACTTGTGAATAATAAAATACAAACATTTATTCAAATATATAAATGGTGTTGAAACCATGTCTATATATGTATGTCTAAATATGTGTTTTTTTTTTATTGTAAGCTAAGTTGGGTTTTGGATCGGGCCTGACCATTAAAACCCTTACAAGGTCTTGCACAGCTAAACATGGACCTGCTCAATTAGCACAGATCCAGTTAGATAGTTAAGGTCCTCCCAACATCAATTGACACAGTTCCATGGAACCAGTCTGGTTCTAAGCTCCATATGCTGTGCTGAAAAAAGAGTGCAGTATCATACCTTCCATGAAAAAGAAGCACATGAGTCATGGTTGCAGAGATCCTAGCAAACCCAGACCCGATTGACAGCGCAAAGAGTGGGCTCATGTACAGCTTGCCGTAGTTGTTGTATGCGGTCACATTCAGTTCATAATTCGGAGTCAAGATTTTGCCGGTGTCGTACTTTTGCCCGGTTGACGTAAACAATTGGCTCGAAAAAATCGGGAATTTCTTTGCCTCGTATGTATCAAATTTCCAGTAGCATACGGGAACGATTATGTAGATGAACATGGCAAACCCTGCAGCAATGTTTAGAATGGAGAACCATGGGGTGACTAGTGGGCTACCATGGTATGCTGAGATGCCAGCCCAGTCTAGAGTGAATGCACCTACTCCCAGTCCATGGTAGCCTGAACCTACTTGTTGTGCAGTAACGTTGTTGGGCCATGCCCAGCACACCCATGAGAAGAAAGTGAGGATGGGGAAGAGGTAGCCGGGCAGCGCATAGTAAGCGAAGCTAGCCACCATGAACACTATAAAGAACTGCATCCGTGTGAGCCCTTTTGACCGTGGCTCGCGCTCATGGAGTGCCCTGCAAAGAACCAATTTAGGGTTTGATAAGTTAGGGTTGTGGTTAAAACTAAGACACAAATGAATGGAGAAATAGGACTTGAAAACCCCATTTAGATGGAACAAGGTTCAATCATTGCTAATTTCATCTTGCAGCCCCAAGGTTAAAAACCTCGACTTGGTTTATCTTTTTGACGATCGAGAGTCTATCTCTCTGACTTTTCCAGCTATGTTCGAGTCGAGTCGTGGGAACAGCATCAGCGATGATTGAGCCATTGACGTGCTCACTCAATTGAGTAGCTAAGCAACTTAAGGTCAAAATCGAGGTGTTGACTTGACCTGCCCATTTTTAATAAAAACCTCAAATTGCTTATGTACCAATTACATGATCTATTAAATAATGCAACGGGTTTTTATTGATTGTTATAATAATACGCATCATCAAGGAATTGTGTGCGAATAATTTCAATTATAGAGTTTGCATTTAATGCTTTGAAAACAACTAGCATTTGTTTTCAAAGTCACGCCACAGCCCCAAACTCTACTAACCTACAGCTGAGAAACGGGGAAACGTTTTGAGAAACGAAAACTAGGAACCAGGTTTTTCAGATGCAACCGGAAACCACTGAGAAACGCATGGAAAACGTTTAAGAAAGAGTAATGTAATAAATTAATAAAAATAAAAAAGCACTTTTGGTGGGCCCCACTGTTTGTTACAATGAACGGCAGTGATGAAAGCCATGGACGGTGGTGATTTAAAAGGCACAAAAAAAATGTATCGTAACATATCACCTGATCTGACCTCTTCTGTGGGATTCAAACATGCCCTGAATATCATGAAAAAAAAAAACTTTTCTTTAGATATTTTAAACGTTCAGTACATCACAATATTTTGAACCAAAGAAGCCCTTTTTTTTATAATCTTTTGAAAAATATCTTGACATGTCGTGAAAATCCTTAGAGCTTTATCATGACATTTTTATTTTTATCACAGAATCCAGGGAAAAAGTCTTATGTTTTATTGAACATTTTTATTTTATTTTTTTATATTTTTTATGTTTTTTTTATTTGCAAGGATTTCTATTCGAAAAAAAAAAGAAAAAAAAAATTCCAAAATCTCTCAAAAAAAAATTCATGGCCAAAAATTGTTGCTTTAAACATGTCACTAGCCTGAGATGTGTGCCTACCCCAACAGAAAAGCCACATATGGTTGGTCCATGGTCCTATAAAGCCAATGTGGGCTAGCTCCATAGATATTTCTTATGTAGAAAATGAGTGAAAAGGGGGCATTGACAAGGACATAGTGCTGCTCAAGCAATTTTCTCACACTACATCAGCATCCAATGAATATGATGTTTGGAACAAAAGACGAGACCCGGATATGGGGACTTTCCTTTTGAAAAATAATCGTTTCCAAAAAAATGATAAGTGAGTCCACACTGATCAGTGGGTCCCTCTAACCAAGTGGGTCTGGTTCCCATTCACCAAATGATCGTTCAGAGGTAAAAAAGAGGAGCAAAAGCATACTTACCTAAACAGGGAAACTTGAGCCAAATTGGAGGGCCACCACATCTCAGCCGGTTCCACCAAGTACTTCCTTAGCAGACCCGCCCATCCATATCCCAAAACCTGCCAAAATTTTCAGATCAGAAAAAAAAATATTATAATATTTACAATTTTTTTTCCAATAAAATTTTTTAAAACTTTCTCCAAAAAATTGCATACTAAAATATAGATGAACACATCTTTCTGTCACCTTCAATAAAACTAAAAACCCAAATCTGTACATTAATTTTTTGTGTGTCTTTATTATATGTCGTTTTATTTTATTTTATTTTCTGAAAGAAATGTTTTTTTTTAACTTAAATAATATAAAATACGGTTGCAATGATTGTATTTGGTTTTGCACATACCGGCGACTTGTTTTAATATGGTAAGATAAATGTGAGGTTACTTGCGGTCTATCGAATCACTTAAAAACTTAGGCGTGCGTACGCATTCTTGGTTATAAGACAAGAATGATTATGCGTGAAAATCAATACTTTATTTCTCTTCCATGAAAAATCTCTGTTAGGTGTGTCATCAATTGTTCTACGACAGTCGACAGTACATTCAATTTTCTAAAATTAGGTGTACCATCATTAGTTCCATGATAAAACAATCATATAGGATCCGGGTCCAATTATAGTGTAAGGCACAACTTCGGATCCACATAGATCCGAGCTACTGCCAGCCTTCATGCTTGAGGGCTGAACCCAAGTGGGCAAAACTCAGCCAAATTCTTCATGAGGCAGTCAAGTCTTGCGGGTCGGATCTACCCGCCAAGGCTTTCACCATGAAAAAAGATCAGGTCAGAGGCACTCCTGATGGTACTGTCGTCAATGTCACCTTCAACGCCGTTCGTTCATCGTTGCAGTGAACGGCAACCAAAACCCCATTGTTAGACGTGTCTTTTTGGGCCGTCAGATAAACTGGCCCATTGACTAATTGGGTCAGATTTGGACTCTTGAAAACCTTATCCCGTGTGAGATCCACTTTCCTTTGTCTAAGGTTAACATAATTGTGCTGGTCCACAGCACACATCTTGAACCAATGGGGTTCCGCCTGTCTCAGTTAGTGCACGTCACCTTCTGTTGGGATGTTGCAAGTTCAGATCCAATGGTAGGGCTGTATAACCGGTGGGGGGTCTGCCAAACCCCTGCTTGCCTAGGTCTGGTAAATGAACCAAGCAGCTAGTCACTCGGCTCAGTTAGGTTCGGCTCGTCACAAACTCGTTTGTGATCGGTTCATACAGCTGTCGAGCTGAGCCACGAGCAGCTTGTGTAGCTTAAATGAGTTGAGCCCGAACAGAGGGTGTTCAGCTCAACTCAGCTCGGGAGAGCTTATATATATATACAAAGAAAAGGATGCATAAAAAATATATATATATATATATTTCATATATAAATAATATGAAAAAGTTATTACACGAATCAGATCGTGTTCGACTCGCCTCATTGCTGATGACTCCGAGTCTAAATACAGGAATGATCATATCACACACACATGCGAGCGTGCACACGTAGGCACGTGCCAATTCCCACGTGCCACATGTGAGTCATCAGCAAATGATCAAGCCAAACGTTACAACCATAGGTGTGAAAAAAGTGGATTGGTTCAACAAACCAAGGGACGGTGACCACTCGTTAAAGCACGTACGTGCGAGATCATCATATTGTCGTGGCAAATGACTTATATAGCACACGTGCGAGGCCATACCTGGGTAGTCAGGACGATGAAGAGGCCGCACAGGAAACTGACGCTCTGCTTGTAGTAGGCCTTCATCACGGTGATAGCACCGATAGAGTAGGCGTCGCCCCCACCATAAGAGACCCCGCAATTCGCAAAGATGGTGATGATAACGTGCTCCTTGATGTTGAACGGGCCCGGGTTGAGCGAAAACCGGTACCCGAACAAGGAGAATTGCCGGTCCGGCAGCGTGGAGGCCATGAAGCGGCCGATCGGCAGCACCACGATCTGCGCGAGGATCGCCGATATGGTCAGCGGCTGGGTCCTGTAAGTGAAGAACGTGTTCACGAACATCAGGAAGAGGCATGAGGCTATGCCCAGGAACCAGGCCCGGAACGTCATGACCGGGAGCTTCGGGTCGTCGGTCTCCGGCACGACGAGCGCGACCTCCTCGACCGGACACCGGTCGACCTCCGGCACCTTGCTGTTGGTTTGGTGCTCCGGCGACTCCATCTTGGTGCTTTGGAAATTTGGATCATTGTTTGCACAATGTGCCCGTTTTAAGGAGGGGGAGGGCAGCTGGGCTGCATAATTTACAAGCGTGTGGAGGGCACGGGCGGAGCATACAAGGCACAGGCAAGCAAGGGGGCATCTTGCTGGTACCAAACGACAATAGGGCAGGCCATCGTGTGTCGATATCTGCCTACGTGGATCTTATGTGGACAAACGTTAACGACGTCAAGACAGGCGTTAGAGGGGTTGCATTATATATGAGAGAGAGAGAGAGAGAGAGCATATGAAAAAATATGTAAAAGAATCACATTCGATAGTGTGATGTGGCTAAAGTTTAACGGTAAGCTTGAATTTTCAAGGTAATGAAGCATGGGCTGTTCACAACTATTTATGAAGAAGAGGTTGGTTTTAAAATAGCCCAAAAATCACGTTGGAGTAAATAGATAAATGTTAAACATGATCCCAAGGTAAGTTTTCGCTTTTGGGGTCTAAATCCAATGTTCTCAGTATCGGTGCGTAACGGCCATAATATCGATACGCTTCACCCCTGAACCGGTTATTTTTAAATAAATGCAAAAAATACTAAAAATTAAATTTATAAATATTATTTTAATTGTTTTAATACGTGTCACGTTATGATTGACACATAATATATTTTTTTATTTACTGGCCGATACAAAGCAATTCACTCGAGTATCGGTGGCCAAACCATTCATCAGGGCCGATACCGATACTGACAACATTGTCACCATAACTTAACGGTGGTTGTATATACGCTATATATTTTTCAATATGAAAAACATGATGCGACATCAAGTGGTTGGCTGTCGATTGTGCTGCAAATATCACTAAGATTTTTAATAATGTTGCATGATTTATGATAAGATTCTCAGATTAACCTGTTTTTAGTATATTATGCACGTCTCGTGGAAAAAATTGCATAGCTTTAAAAATAGGCCACACTCGATATTACCTATATATTCATCCAGAGAATTTGTAAACAAACAGAGATCCCTGGTATTATCTTTCATATTGAGATATACCATGAAACCAACAAGTTGATTCAAGATCTTGCGATCAAAGCCTTGGTCTGAAAAAAGTAATCCTTCTCCACGAAATCAGCTGATCAGAAAAACTTGTATCCCCACGGAACTGTATATGCACCTTTCAGTAGATAGTGTTAAAAAAAGTTTGAAAATAAAGATTCAAGGTGTTGATTCTAAACCTATTCCTTTATAGTTTTTTTTTATTAAAATGTTTTTATTAATTTTCTTCTACTTTCAGTTAGAAATTAAATGAGTTTTTTTTTTGAAACTCTCTTAAGGAAATAAAAAATATTCAATTTATTCCAAGGTTTTCCTTGACAAAAAAAATGAAGAATTTGTAACTATTGTATGGACGAAGGTTGCCAGACTAGGAAACAGAAGCGAAAAGTGTTACGGAAAGCCGAAGGGAGAAGCTATGCATTTTAAAATGTATAGGAAGCGGAAAGCGAGGAATAAAAAAAACAATATAAGAATTAAATGAGAATCGAAATGAAACACAAATAAAAACTAAAATAAAAGTAATTATTCTTAAATTTCATGATTTTTTAGTGTAAAAATTAAATTTTTAACAAAATCTAAAAATGATGACTGACAATTTAGAGAAAGCACATGGAAGTAAGTGATCAGAAGCGTGAGAGAAAATACATAAAAAAAACATGAAAAATAAAGTGCAAGAACATATAAGAAGAATAAACTAAGCATTGAAGAATCATAATTCTCATCAAGTTTCGAAAGAGAGGAGTATTGGGCTTCCGTAATGAGCTTTCCACCGATCTAAGAAACTACGGGTAGCTCTGGTATGAACCTAGATGTGCCTGTTCTAGATGTTCTTGTGGTGGACCTGACTTGTCTCTTACTATTAGTGTTGTTATTTTCAAAGTTAAGCTTTTGCATCAATAAGAGATTTGGGGTAATGGGATGGGGCTTAGGCTGCTAGGCAGGCAGTCTAGGTTTAAATCCCATGGACGCCATCCCTTGCACAAGCTGAATCATGGCGACTCCTTGGGGGTAAGCAATAAGCCCACAGAGTTTTGCACTGTCAGGACAGTGATAGTGAGTATTATGGCAGGCAGAGCCAATGCGGCTAGGGCCTTTGATCCTGGGGGCGGTTTCTTTATATAAATATATATAAAAAAAAAACAAATGACAAGCTTGGGGATAACCCTCTGGATTCGAACCTAAGACTCCCCTGGTTGGTCTTTGCTGTCCAAGTAATCACAAATTAACAGGCTTTATTTACTAGAAAAAAGAAGCCTGTTAATTTGTGATTTATAACTTGGATAGTAGCGACTCCCTCTCAAAGAAGTCAAGGCCTAATATCGTCGTTCTCTGGAATTCTCTAGGGTTCCGTCCGGATAAACCCCACGGCGTTAACGTCGTTTGTGGTGCTCCGGCATGCGGCGAGAAAGTTACCTCGTGGATCGCACGCATAAGACAAACCCCCTAAGCGCCACGTCGGATTGGATTCCAGAAACAGTTGGCACGTGGAAGATTTTCATTGGTCAATGGCAGAGTGGGCGAAGACCATTCCCCATAACAGTGATCAGCCATTGTGGGACCCCAGCCGCAGCTTCAGCGGTCTACGAACCTCTCCCTCATCCCTGACACGTTTGAACGTAAGGTTCATTCTTTTTAGACGGTGGGTCCCCTGAGTTTGACTCTGCTTTCAACGCCCTTTCTTGTCCTATTTGGGGAAAAAGTTGACTGCCTTTCCTCATTGGGGCATGTGACTTCATGTGCAGGCATCGGAAGGTGATGCAACAGTCCATCTCAACCATCCATATGGAAGTGGGGGATGGTCGAATCGACGGTAGAGATTCGTTATAAGGGAACATGGGTGGGCCATGGCATATTTGTGAGTCCCGTTTAGGCCTTATCGAACAATATCCCAAGCTCTATTTACATATTCTAAGCAAATCCAGAATATATACCTGGATCAAGGATTATTGGATCGGGACACGAACAAGGATCCGATGGACCCCCAGCAATTATAAGATCATTTGGTTATTTGGAAAACAGTTTTACATTAAAACTGTCTAGTCTCAAAAACTACTTTGGTAAATCCGAGTGTTATTGAATTTTACATCAAAACGCCATTAAACAAAACTCGGGTTGGTTTCGGGTAGGGATTTCAAACTCATACCGTTTGTATCTATATCTATGGATATGTAAGATTGTAGGGTGACGGAAATTCCAGTAATGAACAAGAAAAAATGTTGAAACATGATTTCTAAAGCTGACCTTATGTAGTTAAGATAAGGATTGATGATGGTAAATAGAGATCTTGCCATCTTGAATGTAAAAAAGAAAGAAAAAAACTGAAAATGGTGCTGTGAGTTGAAAAGCATAAAAATAGAAAATTTAAATTTTGGTAATGATTGGATGCTCTTCGAGCACCTACTCACTTATGTCAATCATTAGATCTAAATAGATCTAATGGTTGCAGAAAAATAAGCTCCTTCAAAAGTTTATTGAACCATGTTTGGATCACTTTATTAATTGCTCCTTGCCATTTATACTTATTTTAGATAGCAAGCACACTACTCAAATACCATACAAATTTTTAATTACATTCTTAACTCACATGATAGGAATGTAAATAAAGAAAAAGTTATAAAGCATAAAATAATTCACCCGGTTCCTCTGTTTTTTATGATATTTGGGATATTTTGTTTAATGACATTTTGTGACTTTTACCCCTTTTTCCAAAAACAAGGTTATGTATTTTCTTTACAAGCACTTTTCTCCTTGTATTCCACTCCCATCACCATCATCACACCACAACCACTGCTTCTCTACCACTATCATCTTTGCCACCGTAACTGTTACCATCATCACCATTGCCACAAACCACCATCCTCGTTTCCACCACCACTGTTACTACCATCACCTTCGAGACTTCACTTCTAATCCGGGGCGTAGCTAGGATTCATGTGAGGGGGGGCGGGGGGGGGGGGGGGGTGTAACAGGAGTCTAGCAAAAAAAAAAATTGGTGTGATAGTAGGAGGTTGGGGGGCAGTGCCCCCCAATTTTATTTTATTTTGAAAAAAAATTAAAAAAATGGTTACAATTATTAATAAAAATCCATTTCATATGGACAAATCAAACTATCTGCAGCAGTCTTTCTCAACCTCAACGGAAAGTTCTTAAACATTATCTAATGGCAATATATACCAAGTGAGCTCAACTAGGGCCGGTAAACGAGCCAAATTAGCTAAGCTTAAAGTGTTCAAGTTTGGCTCATTTTTGTGGTGAGTTGATTCAAGTTGAAGTTTATAACCAACATGAGCTAAAATAAACCATGCTTGAACTAGCTTATTTATAAAAAAAAAATACACTTGAAAATAATAAGTCCACATAAAAAATGACATTGTTTCGTAGTTGAAAGCAATAAGATTTTATCTCTAGCCCTATTCCTTATGGTTAGGCCAACCATAAAGAGTTTGGTGTGATAGGATGAGGCCTAGGCTACTAGGCAGGCAAGTTAAGATCTCATGGGTGTCACTTCTTTGTGCAAGCTTAAGCAAGGCAACGAGGAGTAAGGCCATAGAGTTTTACGCTATCAGGACAACGTCATGTAATAATTTGAAAAAAAAAAATGGTTTGACACTTCAGGATTCAAAACATTTAAAGAAAATAATTTTTTTTTTCAGAAATCAGATAGAAGTTGCTTGTATTGTAATATTGCCGGCTGAAATGACTCTCTATCTATTGTTCATGTTTTGGATTTAGATCTGGTTTAGCATGATCCAATCCCACTACAAGAAAAACCCTGATTAACGACGGATATTTGCGACGGATTTTTTTCGTCGCAAATTAACGACGGACTTAGCAAGAGAACATTATCCATCGCCAATCTTTAAAATATTTTTGAAATTAGCGACGGTATAAATTCTGTCTCAAAGTCTTCGCTAATTAACGACAGATCAACGACAAAAATTTTCACTGCAAAACTGTAGGAAATTAGCAACGAAATTAGCGAGGGAATTTTTTCGTCGCTAATCCGTCGCTAATTAGTGACAGATTAGCGAAGGAAAAATTTCCTCGCTAATTCCATCGCTAATTTTCGATTTAAACCGTCCCACCTAAGGCGCGAAATTTTCCCTCTCTCTCCCATTCGAAATTTAAATTGATGTTCGATTTAAACCGTTCCCAAACGAGCGTTCTTGTGAGCGTTCAAAATTTAAACTGCCTCCGTCCTGATCTTCCCCTTCAGCCCCATCGGATCCCTGGCGTCAAGGAGGTCAAGCGACCACTGGCAAGGCTCGCCGAACGATCTTGTTGGCCGATGATCCTCATGGTCGATGAAGCTGAGCCTCGTGCTCACCGCAGTAAGGCTCGCCGTGGCCGATGATCCCGGTGGTCGATGAAGCCAAGCCTCGTGCTCGTCGGACGATCCCGCTGGCCGATGTCGACCATCGCGACTATCGTCGCCCAACTCCGACGCAGCAGAGGAGGGCGGAGGAATCTCGATGAAGGGCGTGCGGATCGCAGGGCGGTCGTTGTACCTGGACATGCAGGCGACGTCGTCGGTGGACCCGCGGGTGTTGGACGCGATGCTGCCCTTCTTCATTGGCCGCTTCAGCAACCCCCACTCCTGCACTCACCTCTACGGCTGGGAGTCAGACGAGGCGGTCGAGCACGCCAGGGAGCAGGTCGCTTCCACGCCACCTACCTCCCCGTTGGCTCCGACGACCTCCTCGACCATCCACCTTGACACCGGCCTCGTCTCCGTCATGGCCGTCAACAATGAGATCGGTCCATTCTGACCTCTACGAGACCCAACCGGAGATCTTGGGATCGAGGGAGTACGACTTGCTGGGATCCGGTGGTGGGTCGTCCTCCTCTTCCGTCGCCACCGACGAATCGCTCCAAGTCCGACCTATTGCTGCCGAAATACCTCCCGACGGCGAGCAAAATTTTTTTTTTTTAATTTAGCGACAGATTAGTGATGGATATTATCCGTTGCTAATTGAAAATAGCGAAGGACTCGCGATGAATATTATCCATCGCTAATTTAAAATAGTGACAGACTCGTGATGGATCATTTCCGTCGATAATCCATCGCAAATGAGCGATAGATAAGTTTTGTCGCTACTTACACCACAACAAAGCAGTGGATTAGCGACAACCACATTCCGTCGTTATTCCGTCGCTAATCGGCTTAGCGATGACGAGGCGACGGAAAGCTTACGTCGCAATTTTTTCAACGCTAACTGGCGACGGAATACATCCGTCGCCAGTTTCGTCGCTAATTGCGACAGAATAACGAACGACGTATTCCGTTGCCAATCCGCCGGTACTAAACGACGACCTCGGTTGGCGACGGATTTACATCCGTCGCTAAGTCGTCGCTAGATTTATATGCATAGCGACGAAAAAATCCGTCGCAAACACGAAAAAAAATAAAAAATAAAAAAATTTATTTGAAAATTAAATATCGAGAACGATATAATTTATATTTCCTGTACAATTTATATTTCCTGTAAAAAAAAACAAAGTACACATAAAATTTCATATAAAAGGAATATACAACAATTAATCGTTCCACCTTAAAATTAACAAGTTTAATTATTTACAATTCAACAATTACAATTTCGAAACAAAAAAATAGAACTTCTTCAACACAGTTCTCTAATCATCGCCAAGATTTTGTGCGTCTTCTTGTTCATTGCCTTGATCTGTCTCTTCAGCTCCGCTACGCTGATTATCGCTAGCAGCCTACATAAGAAAAGAACAGTCAATATTGATAAACAAAATATTATGAAATAAATTATACACTATATGTGATTCTATCATGTGCTCATATGTGTTCTAAGGCAGTAAAAAAACTTTATATGTGATTCTATCATACTCATATGTGCTCTAAGGCAGGCAAAAAACTCTATATGTGATTCTATCATGAATGATATGTGTTTTAAGGCAGTAAAAAAACTTTATATGCGATTATATCATACTCATATGTGTTCTAAGGCAGCTAGAAAAACTCTATATGTGATTCTACAATGCTCATATGTGCTCTAAGGCAGGCAAAAAGCTATATATGTGATTCGATCATGCTCATATGTGTGCTAAGGCAGTCAAAAAACTGAATATGTGATTATAACATGCTCATATGTGTTCTAAGGCAGTCAAAAAAACTTTATATGTGATTCTATCATGCTCATATGTGCTCTAAGGCAGACAAAAAACTTTATATGTGATTATAGCATGCTCATATGTGCTCTAAGGCAGGCAAAAAATTCTATATGTGATTCTATCATGCTCATATGTGCTCTAAGGCAGGCAAAAAGTTATATATGTGATTCAATTATGCTCGTATGTGTTCTAAGGCAGTCAAAAAACTGAATATGTGATTATACTTGAGAGGGACCTGCAATCGAAGATCCCCTGTTCAGCAAAAAACTGTTGAACTCATCTCGGAGAACGTCGGCGACGGTTTCATGGAAGTAGTCACGCAATGTGTCCTTAACGATCTGGCGTACATCTTCACCTGAAAGAATAGCCTGCTGCTTGGAGCTTATGTCGGCGGAAGAAGTCTGTGAGCCGTAACTGGAAGAAGCAATAACGGATGAAGTGTTCATATTACTCCCAAACCTGAACACCGCGACCTTTTTTGGGTTCACCTGCTGCAGTCACCCATGCTGCAGGATCAAATGATGGATTCAGAGTAGCGTCATCACTATATCGCTCTACCATCTGTTGCTTATATGCCTCCTACAAAATAATGTTTAAAGTATGCATTAATAATTAATGATAACATTATGATAACTTGCATATTGCAATGATTATTAGTAGAATAAATACATACCGTTGTCATTCTCGCCTTCTCTGATACGAAGTCTCCCGTGGTCTTCCGTTTATGTGTTTCAACAAACATATCCTTATATGGTACAATGCCTCCTTTTCTACTTCATGCGAAGTTAAATGATAAAAGATTTAGTTAACAAGTTTGCAATAATACTTATAAAATTAATATTATATATTAATGAGTTACCATTTTCTTCAAGTGACTCCCAAATGTCTTAGATTCACCTGTGTGTAGATGGGCTTCGGACATTTTCGCTCGATTTTGTGCAGCCTTCACAGAGCGATTTTGAAATGCATCTCCCGCCCACTTATCGCACATTTCATCCCAATAATCTCTCCTGATAGTAATAGGGTCATGGCCCTTCCACTGTAGTGGATCATCTATTCCGCCAGATGTTTTTTTTGCTGCAGTCTTCATATTGTGCATCATGTCTGCAAATCGATCAACAGCTACCTTCTGCCACACCTTCCTTGCATCATTTTCTTCTACCGTAGTTGCAAAGCGATTCGAAGCCTACAAATATTTTCAGAAAGTTAGTAGACATGACTAAAAAAAATTAAATATGAAACACATTAACTATGAGATACAACTGTATACCGTGAATGAGAACCACAATCTGTCTAACACCTCCTTTGGATACTCTTTCCATTGAGCACCTGGTCCTGGTAGATGTTAAAGAAGTGAATTCCTAATCTCGCGTACTACTTCTTGTGGCTCAAACCTCGTGCTGCACATGAATTGGTACACAATAAATATCAATATAAAATATTTATTAGATATACAATAATTGAAAACCAAATACTTACGGTCGATTATCGATATACATTATTTGAATGAGTCTTCTTGTGCCAGACTGAGAAGACCCTGCTTCCTGTGTTGGCTCCTGACTTGTGTGATCAACTGGTGTAGGTGGGTTGTGTACATGCGAAACATCATCTGTAAAAAAATACGTTAGAAATTCTCAGAATGCGCATTTGAACTAATCAAACATCCAATTAGTTAAATGATATACCTATCACAGAAGTCCGTGAAGATGAAGGCTGGGCCTGGCTACTACTGGATGAGCGACCACTGTAACCGAGAGTCGCCTCATTCTGGTGAGGTTATTTCTCCCAGTCCCATCATGATTTCCTCATTTTTCTTCTGTCCAAATTACTTTCATTCTCGGGGATTTCATTCTCTTCCCAAAACCTTTCTGAGTAAGGTACAAAACCTGAAAGATAAAGCTTTTCAAAGCAGATTCTTCCACACCCAGTTCAGACCTTCTGACTAGGGCATTTAAAAAAAAAATTGGTGTGTCTTCTTTGCCGCTAAGCTCGGCTTACAACCGACTTAGCAGCAAAGAGGGGCATCTGTGAACACCCCAAATTTTCCAAAAAATCCAAAAATTCCTTCTTTGTCCTTGACCTCCGTCATCTGAATAATTGGGTCAATTTTTAAACAAAAATTTCATTCATTTCTCGGATTCACTGGAATCCAGACTCAATTTTCTTTATTCTGATCCAAATCGGATATCTGGATTCAATTCTGGTCTCTGATCTCTTATTGTTCAAAAAAAATCAATTCGTGAATGTTATCAGATGTTTTTGTCTAGATTCGATCATAATCTGAGATTCAAACCCAATCTAGGGTCCAAATTCGTTTTGAGGTGCATGTTCTAAAATAAATCCTGCATTTTTATAAAAACCTCATTTTAGAAAAGTCTTAAAGTTATAAAAGCAAATTTTTTTATAAATACTTCAAAAACCTGAGTCGGGTCTCGTTTCCCTCAAAACCCCTCTTTTGTAAATATTTCTCAAAGAAAATCCAAAAAATAGTTTTTTCCCCATTTTCCCTAGTTCTAGAGTTTTTTTACAATATTTCAAGAAAAGAACAAAAAAATAGGAAAACCAAAAAGAAAATACAAAAAATATATATCTTAAAACCACCTTTTGAAAAATTGCCCTTTTGATAAAATACACCTCTTTGAAAAAAAATCCAATAAAAGAGCCTAGTCTCGGAAAATTTTAAAGTTGAAAGAGTTATTTTGAAAAAAAACAGAGAAACCCTAAAAAGGGTGGCTCTCTCTCTCTCTCTCGACTTCTCTCGTATTCTCTCTCTCGGAAACCCTCCTCCTCTCTCCCCCTCTCTGCTTCGCCCATATGCTTTTGCCCTCTTCTCCACATTCGATCTCCATCGCACCCTCTCCTCCCGTCCATCTTCAACAAACTCCTCATCTTCCAGAATCTCCCTTTTCCTCTTTAAAAAGGAGCGCAAGAGAAGCACTTCCTTCACCCGCCCTCATCCCCCGCATGTTCACTTCTTCAGCTTCTTTCAACCCGTTTTCACCTCTTCACTTGCGCTTCTTCTCGACGCTTCTCATCTTTCTTCCCTTTTCTTACCGCTTTTTCATCCCTCCACAACCTTTCCTCTCGATTCCTTCTTCCTCTCCTCAATCATCCTCCTTTCCCCTCTCCTCCAGTGCTTCCTCTACAAGAGCTGAACGGATCCTCTTCTGCAAAGCAATATCCCCCTATCATCCCTTTTCGCATCAACGGAAGGAGATCCACCTCAGCAATATGGTCCAATCGCTTGAAGGAGAGAATATCTCACAACACCCAGAGGAGTCATCCCTTCCATCTTCACCTCAAATCAACGAGCCTCTCTGATCGAGCTAAGGAGATCAAATCCCTTGCAATTACAGGTAAGTGGTCGCCCCTTTCTTCCTGATTCTTCATAGAAACTTTGTCTCTCTTTAGTAACATCTCTTTGTGCTAAAATTCCATTCTCCTTCATTGTTCTTTTTTTTTTTTAAACAAAGGGGTGGGATCGGTCTGCATATAGCAGGACCGACCCACCTGCGTGCAAAATCAACGGAATACATCTATTCCGACATTTTTTATTTTACTGTTTTCCCTTCTTTTGATTATGGAATTTCAATGGTTGTATATATGCTGATCCTCCTGTTGTCATACTGTAGGTTATGATTTTCATCCTTCATGTTCTTGATTTCCCACACTTATTTCATTTCCTTTCTTTCCCCCTCCTTTTTTTTTAGCATTTGCTTACATCTAATTTTCTGTTTCATCTCAGTTACCCGTCATATTTGCTTAGATTTCAAGTATTAGCACTATCACTTGTGTCTGATTTAGGGTATATCCTCTGCACCTCCATTTTTCTGTTCATAGTGCCATTGCATCACTTTCACTGCAACATCATACCATATGGCTAAAACCTTTCATTTTATTTTATCTTATTTTTGTTTTGATTATCATATACTATTCTGATGTTATTTTTCATCGTATCTATCTATGTCCTCGTTTTCTAGCTTTATTATCATTTCTTGTTTTGATTCATTACATTTGATCCCTTTTCTTTATATCTGGCTATCCTACCCTTGGTATAACCCTGCATTTCGTTTGGTGGTTCTATGTATCCATCAAATTATGGTAGCCACAGTTGAATGTTTAGCAGAATCTTTGGTTCTGGAAGTTGAGGGTGTTATTGTTCTATCATTTTTTTTCTTTGTTTTGTTTTGTTTGATTGTTTTGTCTTGTCATCACCTTATAACTTCTGCACATTTTCTTTTGTATTTTGCCATCTAAATACTTCTCGCAATAATAGTTGTAGTTTTGCCCTTAATCCTCTGCTCTGCATAACATCTCCTTGGTCATGACATATTCGATTAGACTGTTCCCCATGGCATACATCCATCCGGTTCGACATCATTCGTATATCCCCTCAGCAATATGTATTTGAAGTTTCGTTTAATCTATTTTCTTCAATTTAGTTCTAGCCTCATCTGTATATGTTAATCTTCCTTACTGATCTTATCTGAATGTTATCACTGGGATTTTCCCCATTATTTTTTTTATTTAAATTTTGCGTGAGCTGTTCTCTTCATTTGAGCTAATTGTCATGTTTGCTTTTATCTGGATATCTCCCGTTCCATCCATTCATTAGTGATATTTTGTCATCAGTATTCACTTGATGTATATTTCAATTTGGGAGACTGTGTTTTCCCTTGGGAGGTAAGCCGCCAATATGCTGGTGTGGTCATGCTCTGGAATGCCTACTTAACCTACCTTCAGTTTGGTCCCCTTGCAGCAGGGTGAAACCCTTCATAGACCCATGATAAAAATCAGCTCCTTTACATGCCTTCCACTACTTGGTTGATCCATCTGGTCCTAAAGCTGATATAAATATGCATCGTGAGGCTGACAAGTCGTTTTTCAGCATATTTAGTAGAAGAGGGAGGTGTTTTGACAGTATCTGGTTACTTGATCCAGTTCGGATGAGGATCTTCAATGATTTCACGTCAGCATTCCTTTTCTTTCTAAGAGAAGAAATGTTGATTCTTTTTTTTTTTATCGGCATCTTTTGTGTAGGATGTGCCTTTGTTTTAGGCTTGATTTGCTTCTTAGAGTAGTTCGGAATAGCCTATCTTCTTCATTTTGGTGCTGCCCAAAGTAGGGCAAAAGCTTGATTTCCTGCAATTGATACGTGAGGGTGTGGAAATATTGAGAAGGAAGGATGACATGTGTATAATATATATCATGCTGAGGTCATCATATCTCATCCATGATTGTTGGGTGGAGAATATGGTGAACATGGTTTGTTTGTAAGGTCCAATGACATGGATGCAGTACATAGTGCATCCAACAGTTGTGAGCTAAAAAAAGAAAATTTGTCTCCCAGATACATTTGTTATTTCTTGTAGCATTTTTTCATCAGTTTAAGCTCCAAATCACAGAAGTTATAAATAATCAAGACGCTCCGCATGGATACGTGTTATTGTCATAAATTGTGTAGTTTGTTGTTTTGTTGTTCATAGTGATATGTCATATGAAATTATCTATATAAATATGTTTATTCCCATCATCTGCCATATATCACAGCTCATCATGCAATATTTACTTTGCCCATTTGCTGCACTCACTCAATACACGTCTTCTACACTCCGCACTCCACTACATACCTTGCCCCATCACCAATCATGTCATCACCTGCATTCCAGACATATTAGGCTTAATCTCATTTTTTTTTCTTTTAATGCCCTTACACCCTATATTACCCTTCACACTCATCCACCTAATATACAATACATTTGTGTCTTCCTGTAAGTGACACTATTCATCATTGCATCTAACCATATTAGGCCCAACCCAATGTAAGCATTAACTTCAATGCCTGCTGTAGCTTACAACAATGATATTCACACTCTAGCATTTAGCACCAACTGTACCCTTCATTCCCATATTTCCACTTCACTGTCAACACCCAATAGCATCCAGCGACATTTGTACCTTCCTATATACAACACCTCACTACTACATTCATTGTTCACCCCTTGCTACTAACACCTGTTATACATCACCTCTTCAGTGCCCTGCTAACACGCCAACATCTGGCGTCATAAACACCTGTCCCATTCTTTTCATGCACATACTCTGCCACAGCTAGTCATAGTAGCAACTATCCCTCTGAAGTTGAAGGTAAATCCCTGAATAAACCTGCTATTTCACTAACAGTTTTGTTCCTAGTGTATCAAGTTTTCATCCTATTGCATATCATGTCACTGTTGCATCTACACAATGTCACCCTTCATAGCAAAAACCACCTGTAGATCATCTCAATACATATGACAACATCATATTGATAACCTGTGCCCATCATTTAGGCACACATATCCCGTCTTCTCACAGTGACACTCCTGTGATTATAGCACCCATTTGTATCATTATCAAGGTATCTTGATAGATCCTCCCCATTCTAGTTAAAATAGTATTTTCTCTAGGTTTTCTTTTTGGCACAACACTCTGCAGACACTTTGCACTTAGTCACCTATATATTAGTGGTCCCTTATATATTCAGGTATTAGGCTCAGCAACATTGTTGAATGTTGTGTCATATATCATTTATTAAGCACATGCCCCATCATTGGCATACCCTTGCACCCGCCAATGCATGTCAATACCCATGTCCCATACCTATAAATCTATACTTTTGTTGCATCCTACCTGTGGGTTGTTTATCCCTGTGCTATCATTTTCAGCACTGTTACTTAGATCACTCCCATCACCAGTATCTTAACATTCCACCTCCTACATTTTCTATTTGCGCCAACATTCAGGCACTTTTTATTTAGTTGCATGCATCCCTTCCACGGCACCACCCCAATATTTAGTATTACTGTAAGCACTTACAACAATACGTTGCATCGCTGTAAGTACTTACAGCAATACGTTGCATCACTGAAAGCACTTGCAGCATTGCTTTGGCATGACTGCGATAACCCCAACACCTATAGCAATGCGCAACATTACTATAATCGCCCCATTTCCTGCAAATACAACTATACACATCACCTTTATCTTGCTGAAGTTTCAAATGCTACACCTTACACCTACTTCCTGTGCACCTGTGTCACCCTTGTTATAGCACATTAGCCATTCACATTCCATTCATTATCCCCTATGTTGCACACTTGTTACACAACAGTCCCAATACTTGTTGTCCACCTGCCACCAGCTGTAGGCCATACTCTTCCCCCTTTTTTTGTCATTCATCACAATCCCTTCACATTCACCATTCCACCTATATACATATATATACAAACAACAACAGCAACTACGCCTTCATCCCAAAACAATTGGGGTCAGCGATATGAACCAAAAAAGAAATTCATTTTGGATCTTCCACATGAATCCTTTTCCTCCAATCATTTCTATCCAATGCCATGTCCTCGGTGAGGTTCAAAGCATTCATATCCTTTCCTATCATCTCCATCCAAGTCTTCCTAGGCCTACCCCGACCTCTTTTAACTAATATATTTTTCCATTTTTCCATCCTTCTAACTGGAGCATCATTAGGCCTTCGCCGAATATGTCCAAACCACCGTAAACGATTCTCTCGCATCTTATTTTCAATGGGTGCAACACCTACCTTCTTACGTATCTCCTCGTTCCGAATCTTATCTTTTATTGTATTTCCACACATCCATCTAAGCATCCGCATCTCAGTTACACTCATTTTTTGAATATGATGTCTCTTGGCAGCCCAACATTCCGTACCATATAGTAAAGCGGGTCTAATAGTCGTCCTATAAAACTTTCCCTTCCACCGCAATGGCATTCTACGATCGCACAACACTCCAGTTGCACTTTTCCATTTCATCCACCCAACCTTTATCCTATGATTTACATCTCCATCAATTTCTCCATACTTTTGAATGATAGATCCCAAATATTTGAAATAATCATTCACCGGTATTTCTTGATCACCAAGCTTCACTACACTCCCATCACTACTTCGTTGCTTACTAAACCGACATTCCATATATTCAGTCTTACTCTTACTCAACTTAAAACCTCTAGCTTCCAATGTCTATCTCCATAATTCTAACTTAGCATTAACCCCAGCTCTAGACTCATCAATCAAAACAATATCATCAGCAAACAACATACACCACGGTACATTTTCTTGAATTGATCTCGTAAGCTCATCCATCACTATCGCAAATAGGAAAGGGCTTAAAGCATATCCTTGATGTAACCCAACCGTTATCGGAAAATTGGTTGTCACCCCTCCACAAGTGCGGACATTGGTTACTACTCCTTCATACATATCTTTAATTATACTAATGTACTTGAGAGAAACACCTTTCTTCATCATTGTCCACCAGAGAACGTCCCTAGGTACTCTATCGTATGCCTTCTCTAAATCAATAAAAACCATATGCAAATCTTTGTTCCTCTCTCTCTATATCTTCCAATTAGTTGTGTAAGAAGATGTATAGCTTCCATAGTTGATCTTCCAGGCATAAAACCAAATTGATTCTCCGATATCATGACAACCTTTTTCAACCTAGACTCAATCACCCTCTCCCAAAGTTTCATAGTATGACTCATGAGTTTTATACCACGATAGTTTGTGCAATCTTGTATATCACCCTTATTCTTATATAAAGGCACCAAAGTACTCTTCCTCCACTCATTAGGCATCTTATTTGTTCGCCAAATCAAGTTAAAAAGATTTGTCAACCATTCTAAACCTTTCTCTCCCAAGCATTTTCAAGCCTTGATAGGTATACCATCGAGGCCAACTGCCCTTCTTGATTTCATTTTCTTCAAAGCCTCTGCAATTTCTTTCTTTTGAATCTTGCACATGAAGTCACGATTTATCTCATGAAAAGGAATGGAGAAGTCTCTAAGATCTTGAGCATGACTATCATTAAATAGCTTATCAAAATAATCTTTCCATCTCTCCTTAATCTCCTCATCTTTGACTAAAACCCTTTGCGTTTCATCTTTGATACATCTAACCATACCCAAATCCTTCGATTTCCTATCTCTCATCTTTGCAAGCCTATAAATATCCTTCTCGCCTTCTTTGGTATCCAACTTGTCATAAACCTCCTTATATACCTTAGCCCTCGCGTTTCGAACAACTTTTTTAGCTTCCTTCTTTGCTATCATATACTTCTCCAAATTCTCATTATCACGACTCTTAGATTTTTATAACACTCTCTTTTAACCTTAATAGCTAATTTGACATCCTCGTTCCACCATAATGTATCCTTACCTAGTGGTGCACCGCCTTTAAACTCACCCAATACCTCCTTAGCCACTTTTCTCATGTCACCCGCTATCTTATTCCACATTGATTCTGAATCCTCCTCGAGACACCAATCAGCTTCCTTAACTACCTGCTCTACAAACATTCCTTGTTTAGCTCCTTTCAGTGCCCACCACTTAATTCTAGGATTTATCCTATGTCTATCCCTTTTGCGGCATTGTCTAATTCTAAGATCTAAAATTAAGACTATATGTTGTGTAGCTACACTTTCTCCCGATATAACCTTACAATTGATGCAACAACCCCTATCTCTTTTTCTAAGTAGGAAAAAATCTATCTGACTCGTATCAACCCCACTTTTAAATGTTACTAGGTGAGACTCCCTCTTCCTAAACCAAGTGTTTGCTAAGATCATATCATAGGACAAACAAAAATCTAAAATCCTTTCTCCACTTTCATTTTTTTCTCCTATACCATAGCCTCCATGGATACTCTCAAATCCATCCCTACTAATGCCTACATGTCCATTAAGGTCACCGCCGATGAAAAGCTTTTCTCCATAAGATATCCCTTGTACTACTCCATCTAAATCTTCCCAAAATTGATGCTTAATGGAATCATCTAAACCTACTTGAGGTGCATAAACACTAATAATATTAATAATATCCGTACCTAATACTAATTTAATAAGTAAAATTCTATCACCCTTCCTACGGACCTCAACTATATTATCTATAAACTAACGACTCATAACAATCCCTACTCCATTCCTATTCCTATTTATTCCTGTATACCAAATCTTATATCCCCAAGGTTCTATCACTTTTGCTTTCTCACCTACCCATTTGGTCTCTTGAAGACATAAAATATCAATCTTTCTCCTACACATAACATCTACTAACTCTACCAACTTACCAGTTAAAGAGCCTATGTTCCAAGTGGCTAACCTAATTTTATGGTCTTGGACTAACTTCTTTACCCCCACCCGTCCAACAAAGTGAGAGAACCCTTGCCTATTTGACACCACACCCGGGCGCCGGTGTGACGCGTCGCTTCTGGGCGACAACCTAGCAACCCTTGCCCATTTATCACTGCCTCCGGGCCAAGAGAGTACAGCGCGTCGCTCAGTAGGTAACGCCCCAACGAAATTCTTATATTGGTTCATTTTCATAGGGTATGACAAAGTTTTTATGCTGGCTGTCACAGGCCTACCGCAACCCTCCTCCTTTATCTGGGCTTGGGACCGGCAGTGTATATATACATATACGTATATAGATATACATATATATATATATATGCATGTATATATGTACATAGGTATATAGCATTTTCATCTTTCTACACTTCAGATCTTCAATATCTTGGCATATGAGCATTCTTACCATTGACATCCATATGATATGTGCAATTTTCCTCTATTTTCATACTAATCAAGTGTTTTGCAGGGAATATGTGGAAAATGTCATTACTTGAGAGTTGTAATTTCAATTTTAAATATTGTAATAAGTTAGGTCTTAATGAGAATTTAGATTTTCAGCTCTTAGATAGAATGAATGAGCATCGTAAATGTCATAAATTGCTTGTTTTCACGCTTTTTATCTTTATTTTCCAAAATCTCACAATGGTGAAACACGAATGGCACGTGCACCATTTTATAAAAGGTGATTAATCCTAAGTTGATGATTTACATCAATGACCATAGTCAGGATGTAAACAAAACTTAGGATTTTTATCTTTTATGAAATAACACTGAATCCACACTGGATCCTCTTCAAAAATCATCATATCTTTCTAAATATTTTCTTTTATTAGAGTTTAACTTAAAATTAACTCAAAAATATATATCAATAGCCATAGTCAAAATATATTGAGAGTGAATTTCATTTTAAACTCTATAAAGACACCAAAATGTATTTTATTCTTCACCTGAATTCAAATATTATTATTATATAATACATTCAATGACCATAGTCAGGGATGTATTATATCTTCAATCTTATTTTAATTCACTTAAAAAATGAAATATGCTTTTCAAAATTCAAAATTCTGAACTTCTATAAATTCATTCATCATTTTAGGATAGAATTGCATCATATTTTCAAATTTTTTTTTCAAAATCCAAGTGATCTTGAATATCTTTCTTCAATTTCTATTTCAATTCATCAAATTCTATCTCATTTTCAAAATCCAACTTCAAAGTCCAATTTGACTTTGAAATTTCAAATTCATTTTATATCCAAAACTCTAATCAAATTTCAAAGTTCAATTTAACTTTGGAATTCCAAAGTTCATTTTCAAGATTCAATTTCAAATTCAATTCAATATCTCAAAAATCAAATTCAAAGTTCAATTTAACTTTGAAATTCCTGATTCATCTTCTGATTCCAAATTCAAACTTCAACTTCAAAGCCCAATTTGACTTTGAAACTCATTTGTATATTCAAAATTCAATTTCTAATTCTAATCAAATTTCAAAGTTCAAATCAACTTTGAAAATCCAAATTCATTTTCATGATTCAATTTCAAAAATTTAAATCAAACATCTCGAAGTCCAAATTTAAATTCATTTTTATTTTCCAGAATTCAACTTGGATCCGAGACTCCGGATCCAATTCCATCTAGGATTCCGGATTCCAGATTCAACTTCATTTTGGATCCCCGACTTCGGATCCAGTTCCATTTAAGATTCCAGAATTCAACTTCATTTTGAATCTCAGACTTCGGATCCAATTCCATTTAAGATCCAGAATTCAACTTTATCTTCGATCTTAGACTTCAGATTCAATTCCATTTAGAATTCCAGAATCCGGATCCAACCCTATCTCGGATCTCAGATCCAGTTCCATCTTGGATATTAGATGAAAACTTCATTCTAGATTTTCAAATCTAATTTCATTTCCATTTTTTAAAGCCAACTTCAAATCTATTTCTCAAAGTCTAAATCCAAATTCAATTTCTGTCTAAGTATTGAATTCAAGATTGATTCTTGAAAACCGATCCCAAATTCAAAATCCATTATAACTTTGAAAAATCATTCTTATTTCAAAATTTCCAATTCTAAACCCCTTTTCTCTTCATCCATAGATTTATCTCTCCAAATCCTGATCATTCCAAGACTTGGAAATTCAAGTCTCTTCTTCCATATCTATTTCAAATCCTGAGTTGGATTCAAAATCTAAAATCAAATTCAATCATGTTGAATCATTTCTTCACTCCATTATCAAGTTCATCTCAGATAACTTGGAAATTTTCAAATCATTTTCCGCAAAAGAGCATACATCCTTGCATTGCACAAGCATGATTCTTTGTGCATTCAGACTTAGAATAAATTCTTAGATAATATTTAGGCAAAACAAAATGGCATAGATTTGATCCTTGGTTCGATTACCCCTGGTAAAGGCGCCAGGAACGATCGAACCTTATACCGACGAGCGAATCTCATCTCCCAACTTTCTTGCAAATATTTCAAAAACGGAGGCGAGTAATCTTTCAAAATCTTTTTCAAAATCAAGGTCAAGTGAGACCTTCACAAAAAAATTCCTCTCTCTTCTTTCTTTTCTTTTATCTTCTCTCTTCTTTTTTTTGTCTTTTATTTTCTCCCTTCAAAAAGGAGAAAATAGGGGCTAGAAAGGAAAAGAGGAGGAAGAGAGAGAAAGAACCAAGAGAGGAAAAATTTTGCGATGATCACAGGGGTCGACCCCCTCCCTGTTCTGACAGAGGGTCGACCCCCAGCCTTTCCGGCAGTGAGTCGACCCCCTGCCGGAAAGGCAAGGGGTTAACCCCCTACCGGGGTCGACCCTCTGCTTGTTCCGGCAAGGGGTTAAGCCCCTGCCAGAACAGGCAGGGGGTCGACTCCTTGCCGGAACAGCAGGGGGTCGACCCCCTGCTTTTTCCGACAGGGGGTTGACCCCCTGCCGAAAAATGCGTGGGGGTCGACCCGCTCGTTTACCTGTCTCCGGGCGGCGGCGAACGACGGGGCCTGCGGACGGCGGACGGTGGGACTGGCGAATGGTGAACGATGGGAGCGGGCGAACGGCGGGAGCAGGAGCAACGAAAGAAGAAAAGGAAAAGCTGTCTGAGATTAGGGTTATTCAAAAATTTGCGACGAATTAATTCTGTCGCTAAGCCGATGTAAATCAAATTTATGAAACTAGCGACGGAATATATTCCGTCGCCCATTCTGTCACTAAGTAGCGACGGAAAATATTTCATCGCAAAGGCCGTCGCCAAATGTTGCGTCCGTTACGACAAAACACTATATCGCAAAATCCGTCGCTAAGTAGCGATGAATTGTGCGACATGATATCTTTCGTCGCTATTTTCGTAAATTTCATTCATTATAGCGACGGATGGTTTTCGCTCGTTAATCCGTCGCTAACTAGCGACAGAATACTTCCGTCGCTAACAACGTATTTTCTTGTAGTGTAAGCGTCGAAAAATTCATGATGAAAGCTATCCGTCTCTAATTCGACGCTAATCCGTCACTAAACTATTTCACGACTGATTAACGATGAATTAATGACGGATTTAAGTTGTCGCTAATCTACAGGTTTCTTGTAGTGTCTGAGTCTTACCCCTACTCAATAGGGATATCAATGTATTGGGTTTACCCATACCCAACCCGTACCAAACCCTATAGAGTTCAAGTATGGTGATAAATAAGAAGATCCGATTAAGACTCAGATCCGGACCCAAAAGTATGATTAGTACATGGATTTAGGTATGGTTTGTAAAATTTCATACCAAATCCAGTGCTGACACGAGTTTCGATTAAGGCTTGCAATTTTTCAATGTAAAAATGATAAAAATAATATTTTACCGAGTCTGGTTCATGTAGTTCTTATTAGGTCCAGGTATGGTTTCTATTATGGTGAATCTGATTAGACCCGAGTTCGAAGTTGGTATCATACCTCAAAATCAGAGGTCTGGTTTCACCTGTGTACAAATCAAACCCGACCCGTTGACACCTCGATAAAAGGGAAAAAATTAAGAGAGAAAAATGCAAATTCGAGTTCTCCCAACCCCACACACACATCCACACATGGCTCAAATCTGAACCCTCACACACACACCAACACACGGTGGCACCGATTCCCCCAATCATAGTACGAGCATCAACCCGCATGAATGTACAGACCCACACGTGTGCCAGCCCAAAGCCAGAATAAGGCTGGGTTAGGACTGGGCTTTTAATTTTTTTTTAACTAGGCCGGGAGGCAGGACTGCCCTCCCCCCGCCTTTGCTTCTAATACTACTACCACTATCTCCATTATTATCGTCAACATCACTGTTGTCGTCACCACTATTACTGTTACTATTATCACCATTGCCACCACCACCACCACCACCACCATTGTCATTACTACTATCTTCATCATTACTACCATTATCATCCACCATCACGGTCACTACCATTACCATAACCATCATCTATCACTACCAACGTCACCAGACACCACCACCGGAACCACCCATGTCATCACTACCATTACCGTTACCACTGTCACCACCGCTACCATCCACTGCTATCACCTCTACTTCTGCCACCACCATCCACACAATCACTGTTACTCTCTAATCTTCTTTTTTTTATCATTAGAATTTAAATAATTAGTGATTCAAACATTTATTTAATTAAAAATAAGGGCAATTAAAAGCAGTTCCAAACAGAGCCTTAAGCGGTGTACATCTTTTTTTATTTTAAAAATAAAGCATGTCACGAGATCGATGGAGGGTGATCAAGAGCATACTAAAAGTGTGCGATCACGTTGCACCTAATCCTTCATCCAACAGGAACGAGAGCTTTGCTAAAGGGTTTCAATTGAGGTCCCTTAGAAGGTGCGCCCGTCAATCTATTTCCAAGCACATTGTACGAATGGTTTCCTACATTGTTAATTATTAGAAAAAAAGAAAGCGTAACTTTAGCAATCTTAGAATTAAAGTTACGCTTTTGCCACTATTCTCTTCTTTTTCTTAAAAAAAAAAACGATCTTTTTTTAGAGTTTTACCTCTAACGTACATAGGTTAATTTAACAAGTCCGGATCTGGTGCAATCACATGGCACAATATTGTGCATTAAGCACCTGATTCCCCTCCATCAAGAATTGGGCCCCACAACTGACAGGCCCTGTCTTCAAGATCGAGGATGATGCACAAATATTTGTGCAATCATATTGCACCTGATCTTTTATTTATATTTTAACATACGTCGTAGAAAATTTGAAGGAATCCTAAAACGACTTTAACTATATCCCCCTTTGAGTAGGTCATTTATTAACGGTGCTTCTATAGTGGTCACACTTTATTTACTTAGATCATGTTCTATTTACTATTTTTACATGTTAAAGTTGATTGAAACATGATGTTTTCTACCATTCCCTAGACCACCCTTAAGTTTATGAATTGTGCTTAGCTGATTCTCATTGTCTCAAAAATATGATCTTACTATGCATTGGACTTTATAAAACTTTCTTACACAGTAAATAAACCATTCTAAATACATCTGTAGGGTTAGATCTACCATTTAGTGGCTAGATCCATGCAAACAAGAATGTGTATCACCCCACCTTATAATTTTCCTTTATTAATTATGCAACCTAAAACCATTGGATCTAAGTAAATCTTGCAGTCCAAAACAAGGAGTGGTGCTCACCAATATTATTTACATTTTCAGCCGTATATATGTGCACTTTTTTGATGCCTCATAAAATATAGTGATGCCATATAAAAGCATAGAATTTCACCCTAGTGTGTTGGATTGACATAAAGAATATTAAAAGTTTCAAGCTTAATGCTGAAAATTGCAAAACTTGCAATTAACTAGTTCAGCTCTGCACGGTGCACACCCACGGGGGCTCCATTCATCCGGACTCTTGACCGCCACCAAGACGTCACGAACTTAAAACTTACGTTGCACACCTTTTGTTTCTTTTTTTTATGACAATGAACGCTCGCCCAAGCAAGAAAAAACCTGGGTGGGACCCTACGACGTCCACCCTGCCATACGTGGTTCACTTGTGAAAGCTAAGAACACACCCGTCTGCCAATGGGGTTTGATCTGATGTCTTCATCTCAGCACCCTCACATTAATCACCCCGCTGGCCACAAGGTGACTCGGTCGGTGGTGGTTACACCTTTTGTTGTGAGGCCGAAGCTGGGTGTACTCTTTAATAGGTAAGGATAACATGTATTTGTTCGCTAATAAACTCTGTGAAAAAAGTAAATTTTTATCAGTTATTAAAAAAAAAAAATAGTCGTGGGAGACTTGTCTTTTCAGAGAGGAAATAGTCTGAAGAACTGCATCCTAAAAGAGAAGAAATTAAACCAATGATTTGGGACGAACACCTCTCTTTTCTCCATTGCCCAACCTGACCTTCTAGAAATTAAGCCTACCTAAGATCTTTGGGGTACTTACCCAGAACCTCTGGTTGTGCCAAACGTCCGATTCGGAACCCGAAATGCCTCACTCTAAGGCTTTCAAGTCCTATCCTCACTTACCAACCGAGCTCTGGTTGTCTGGTAGGAGAAGCTAGTGCACGTCACCTTATGTTGGAATGTTGCAGGTTCAAAACCCACTGGTATAGTTGTATAACTGGTAGGGGTCCGCCTAACCCCAACTTGCCTTTCAAAAAACAAAAAAATCCAATCCTCACCTACCTGGCGTCAAATCATCAGTTATAAAATAAGGTTATGCATCCTTGACCTTTGATCATGAAACAACCCTTTTATATATCGATACAAGACAAACTAGAGACTGATGGGAACGATTGAAAAATTAAGTGGGTCCAACTATAAATGTTTGGGACCAGATTTTGGTTCTATATTGGTATTGTCTGTTAAATGTAGCTTTCTCTTGTTTTCAGTCTTGGTATATTTTGCAAGTTGTTTTTAGGGTAACCATTTATGCTACAAGAGCACCGCCCATCTGGCTATGGGGTGGATCGTAATGTCACCACGTTAAATGGGCATCATGAGTTCAAAACATTCAGTGCGCATCCCTCAACAAAAGGCCAAACCCGGGTGTACTCTCTGATCATGAGCAAGAGCAAGGGATCATGTCCACAGACACTATGAACAAGACATGGGATCAGCCGATTGTACTTCCAATAAACAAAATCAATGGCTTCCCTCGGGCTATAAAAAAACAAAACTTTTACTTTTGGATAATTCGGTCGGTTGTTTCTATCTTTTAACCGCAACATGTAGAGATGGCAGTGGATTGGGGGAAAATGGGGTCCTGCCGCGCCTCGCTCCGTTTGAACGGGGGATGAAAGATGTGAAACAAGGATGGAGGTTAAAATCAAAACCCATGCGGGAATGGAGGTAGGAATGAACTTATGCTTTCTCCTGTCCCACCTCACCCTGCCCTGTCTCCGATCCTCGTTGCTAAAATAACTAAAATACCTTTAGGGATGGCACTACAAGAAAATACATTGTTAGCGACAGACGTTAGCGACGGAAATATTCCGTCGCTAGTTAGCGACGGATTAGCGAGCGACAAATATTCGTCGCTATAATTACTGAATCTTATGAAAATAGCGACGGAAGATAGTTCGTCGCCTAGTCCGTCGCTAATTAGCGACGGATGTTGCGACAAACTGTTTTGTCGGTACGATCACACCATTTACCGATGACGTTAGCAACGGAACCTAGTACGTCGCTAAATAGCGACGGATGTGGCGACAGAATATAATTCGTCGCTATTTTCGCGAATTTGATTTTACGTTGGCTTAGCGACGGAATGAAGCCGTCGCTAACTTTCGAATAACCCTAATCCCAGGCAGCTTTTCCTTTTCTTCTTTCGCTGCTCCTGCCATTCGTCGCTCCCGCCGTTCGCCGGTCCCGCCGTTCGCCGCCCGGAGAAAGGTAGCGCCCTCCCGTTTCCGGCAGGGGTTAACCCCCTGCCGGAAAACGCAGGGGGTTAACCCCCTGCCGGCAAACGCAGGGGGTTAACCCCCTGCCGGAAACGGCAGGGGGTTAACCCCCTCCCGGTTCACGCAGGGGGGTAACCCCCTGCCGTTTCCGGCAGGGGGTTAACCCCCATTTTCACCCAAGGGGTTTACCCCCTCCCGGTTCACACAGGGGGTTAACCCCCTGCCATTTCCGGCAGGGGGTTAACCCCCTCCCGGTTCACGCAGGGGGTTAACCCCCATTTTCACGCAGGGGGTTAACCCCCTTTCGGAAAACGGAGGGGGTTAACCCCCGCGTTTTCCGGCAGAGGGTTAACCCCCGCGTTTTTCGGAAGGGGGTTAACCCCCTGCGTTTCTTGCAGAGGGCTAATCCCCTGCGTTTTTCGGCAGGAGACCCTTGCCCCCTGCCTTTCCGGTAGGGGGTCAACCCGGGCAGGGGGTCGACCCCGGCAGGGGGTTAACCACCTGCCATAACAGGGTGGGGGTCGACCCGCTGCCCGAACAGGGGGTCAGTTAACTCCCTACGTTCCGTAAGGGGGTTAACCCCCTATGTTCCGTAAGGGGGTCGACCCCCTGCCGGAACAACAGGGGAGTCGACCCCTTGCCAGAACAGTTTTTTTCCCGTGGTGACTTCATTTTAAAACAGTATTTTTTTGTGCAGATTTTTCAACGGAACTCGCTTGTGCCCCGCCACCCGTGGTAAGTAAGTGACAAAAACAATGCAAATCGGGTAAATACCCGTGGTGAGTAAGTGATGCAAGCGCATCACATGTTATTTAATTTATTGAATGTAACACTTTATTGTTCACACACTCACTTAGTTGTTGATATCTAGGACTGTTTTGTTGGAGTTCGGAGATCATGTTGAGCATGATTTTAATGTATGAATATGGAAGTGTTCTTATTTTTGGAGTACGGAGTCCATGCTAGGCATGGTAGTATTTAGTGGGATATTGAAGTGTGTTTGCTGCAGGTACATGTTCGAGATTTGTTTGATATGAATTATTTCAATGTATTGCAATGTTTGATGTGATTGTATCCATGCTTACATGTAGTTACTTTCAATTTGATTATGTCTACCATGGTATCAAATTGTGCTTCCAATCTCCATACATATACATAATGGGACAAGGCTTGATGATGATTGATTGAACGATTGCTTTATTTATAACTAATGAATGACCTCTCCTCATAAATATCGTTCAAACCAAGGGAGACCATGGCTCGATCTCCCTAGAGCGAATCAGGTCAGCGGTACCCTTGTGGTAATTAGGTGTGGCAAAACCTGACCCGACCCGCCAACCCGCCTCTTAGGTGGGTTCGGGTTTGGAAAAAATGAACCCGTTTAATAAACGGGTCGACCCGCCTAACCCGTTTATTAAACAGGTCGGGTTCGTGTTAGGGGTATGCCAACCCGACCCGCCAACCTGACCCGCGAACCTGAGAACCCGTTTACCCGACCCAACCCATTTATTAAATGGGTTGGCGGGTCGTGTCGGGTTACCCGTTTATTAAACGGGCCAGGTTCGTGTTTGCCACAACCGACCCGTTTAATAAACGGGTTCGGGTTGAGGTATACTGACCCGCCAACCCGTCGGGTCGACCCGCCAACCCACCAACCCGACACGATTGCCACCCCTAGTGGTAATGGGTCATCTGGACACCCTTAACCCATCTCTTATGTGAATGTCTCCTAACCACTATTGATGGAAAGCTTATGTTATAAATTAGCTCCACAAAAAATTTCAGAACCATCCAAGATCTAAATGAATGAGATCTAGAGGTTTAAAAACGAATGGCTGAGAGCAAAGCAGTTTAGCCATGGTGGTTGGAAGCCGTTCATCTAAGAAATGAACGGTATCAGGGTGATCCCTGATCCTCTCTCCAATCTCCACGAGAGAGGATCAGGTCAGGGGTGGTGCTGATGCTAACACCATGAGGTGCCGTTTATCTTGGAAATAAACGATACGACCATTAGAAGTGTACGGGCAGCTCTTCAAATGCTGGAAGTAAAGGAACGCAAGAACATTCAAAGACAGTTATTCAAACGCCTCAAGTATTCATCGCCAAGTGCTTTCTAACATTATTTTAATGGTGGGTCGCAAATGAGGATCCCTTGATTGATTAGCTCCATTTTTCAAATGTAAGAGGTTGTAACGGTCGATCTCTCCTCGACCATATATGTCTGAATTCTTTAATGGATGAATGAAATGTTTTCTCTTTTCCTCAAAAAAAAAAAAAAGAAAGAAAGAGAACGTACGGGCAACTCTTCTGAGCTATCCATTTGAAGCCCCTTCAATGCTGTTTATCTGGGGGCATGAGCAGCATCAGAAAAAATGGTGGGCCCGTCCAAGAGATTGTCATTCCATTCCTGATGGTTTGGATGTTCTTCATCTTAAGATCAATGGCATCCAAGGGACCGATCCCTTATAGCTATTCAGGTCAGGGGTACCCTTGCTGGATGTTGGCAAAAACTACATGGAGAATAAAAACATACAGAAGGCGGTCTAGACAAAGCTTGAGTTGACATGGGTGTTTAGTATTCTCCTCAATCCATCAAGCTATTAGGTCAAAGGTGAGCAAAACCCTTGTACCCAATGTAAGAGAGAGCCTTTTGGTTGAGCTCATCAAGCACCCATGCTTCTTTTTATATAGGAGAGAACCGAGGGTTACATGCATAGCATTCATGCATTTGAACCCTTCACGTGCTTTGACATTCATATCACCCCTCTCATCACTTGTGCTTTGTGTCAAACCGAGTCACCTCCATTTAAGGATGGCAGTTGGGGGTGGGGTGGGGGACAAGGTCTCCACCCCCGCCAGGGATGGAGGCGGGAATGGATTTTAACCTCCACCCCCGTTTCATGTCCTCCATCCCCGGTTCAAACGGGGATGAGGCAGGGCGAGGATATTGCGGGGAAAAGTGACAGGGACGGGTCAGGGCGGGGATCATGGCGGAGACGGGGCAGGGTGGGGAAAAGTGTATGTCCATCCCCGCCTCCATCCCCGAACGGGGATGAATTTTAACCTTCATCTCCGCCTCCATCCCCGTTTCATACCCTTCATCCCCAGTCCAAAAGGGGGGAGGCGGGGCCGGCCCCCGCTTTCCCCCCGTTCCACTGCCATCCCTACCTCCAGTTAGACCTTATCCAAAATGTCCAATAGGGGATGGATGCTGTTTTAGATGAATGGTACTTAATCATCATAGCCGGATAATTTATGTTTCAGTTGTGCCCCCACAAAATTTTTTAGAACCATTGATGCAAAACAACTTTTACAACATCTGGAATGGATGGGAGATAGCAAAGCGGCTGCATATTATTGCACACCAATTAGGTATGGCTGCATGATATTAGGGGTGCAAATGGATCAAATTTGGGCAGACTTTCGACCTTAAATTATTTTAGGATATGGATCTTAAAATAAGAACCTAATGTAAGTTGGAACCATTTTTTGGGGGTAATGGACTAGGATATGAAAAAGTACTTTCCGTTTGATACACATTTCCGTCTGGAACATTTGCATTTCCACTTCTTTTAACAAGCAAAACCCATGTTTTAGCCGTTTTTCTTCAGATCCAGTATGATTATTTAGAATTTGGTTCCAGACAAAACTCTCTAGGGCATCAAATCTAGTTTCTGTCCAGATTCAGATTTGGCCTTGTTGCCCAATATTCAGATTCATGCTCCAAAAGTATGATGATCCGGCCCACTTGGTTGCACCACATGTGCAGTCATCGGCATGTTCTAGAACCTACTGGATGCACATTATTGGAGCAGTCGCATGGGTCCATGTTCATGGGTTCTGGCTGAAGTTTGGATCAGAATCAACCCAACGAGCAAGCTTTACTTGGTGACTTTCCCCACTGAAAGTTTAGATCACATAGATTGGCATTACTAGTATATATAAATATGTAAAATTCTATTCTGCCGCCTCAGTGCAGTAACAACATTATAATGCTTCAAGTGGCGTGCTAGGTCACCGGTTGGTAGAGATGGCAGACGGGCCTGAACCGGCATGGCCTGGAACTCAGCCCATCCGTCGGTTCAGGCCCATTAATGGGCCGGTTCATGAATTCCAGACCAGTTGAGACAGGCCGATTCATTGAACCAGACCGTTTGTGAGAAGGCCAAACCGCACCGGCACGGTTGGGCCGGGCTTAGGCAGGCCGGTTCACGGGTTGAACCGGCCGAACTGGCAGAATTGAAAAAAATTCAGAAATTTTGAAAAAAATAAAAATGAACACCATGATTTTACGTGAAAAACCCCGAAGAAAAAAAAACATGGGACCAAAGTCTGAAATTTCACTATGAAAAATTTTTACAAATAGATTACAAATTAAAATTAGAAAGAAAAAAAAATCTAAAACTATAAATATTATAACTAAAAATAAAATTAAGCCTACTTGACTTCTTCTTCGGATCGACTTGAACTTGAAACCATCACTTACTTTTTCTTCTTCACAGCAAGCAAATCTTTATAGCATACACACATTTTTAATGCATCGGGGTAAGTTGACTTCTTTTTTCATCAAGAATCATATTACCTACACTAAAAGCGGATTCCTATAGAACTGTGGACACCGGAGGGGTTAGTAGATCACGTGCCATTGCGGCAAGAATATGATATATTTTTTGATGTTCTTTCCACCATTCTAAAATATCAAAAAAAATTTATTTCTTTATTAATCATAAAACTAACATAATCTTGTTGTAAAAAAATTAAGCTCACTAAAAGATGATTGTGTTTGTGTTAGTTTTTGTTTTTTTTTTGTTATAATTGCTAATGCTATTTTTTTACTACTACGTAATTGATCAAGTATGTTAGATTATTTTTTACTATCAAATTTTATTTCATATAAAGTATACATATCTCTTAATAAACTTATAGTTTGTTGTTTTATTTTTTCAATTTCAATAATTTTGGATGCCATATTTTCTTTAAAAGTTTGTAAAAGAGCATCTAATCCATTTTCTTTAATTCTTGGATCCACAATTGTAGCTAAATAATATAAAAGTGGAATATTTTTTTAATATTTTGAATTTTTTATTTCCATAAGATTAACAAGATTTATAAAAATATGATTTTTTATATTCCATATAATATATACTAATATTTATAATTTGAGTGAGAATTAAATAAGAAGTAGGATAATAACAACCAAAAAATATATTAGTAAGCCTATAAAATACTTCTAAAAAATCACAAAGTGTTGATGCTTGAATCCAATCTTCATTAGTCAAAATATCATAGAACATTCCTTCATTATAAAAAAATACTAATAACATCTTTATAATCTAAACAAAATCTTAACATATCAAATGTAGAATTCCATCTAATTACAATATTTGTTTTAAATTTTCTATATTTTTTACCACTTTATATACATAATTGTTTAAATTCTTGTTCTTTAGCTTGGTGTGATCTAATATATACAATAGCATTTTTTATTTTTGAAATATAATATTTTAGTGCTTATAAACCATTTTGAACACATAAAATTAAATATTTTTTACAATATTTGTTTTAAATTTAAAATATTTTTTACCACTTTATATACATAATTGTTTAAATTCTTGTTCTCTAGCTTGGTGTGATCTAATATATACAATAGCATTTTTTATTTTTGAAACATAATATTTTAGTGCTTGTAAACCATTTTGAACACATAAATTTAAAATATGACATGCACGTCTTAAATGAAAATTGACCACCTAAAATAGGATTTAGTGTTGATTTTAATAAATCAATTGCTAAAGTGTTATTAATAGCATTATCAAAACTAATAGATATTATTTTATTTTGAATATTATGTTTATTTATAGTATTTAAAATATGATAAGTAATGGCATGGGCAGTGTGTAGATATTCTATTGTTTAAAACTATTTTTTTTTTTGTAAATGCCAATCATTATCAATATAGTATGCAGTAACACAAATAAAACTATAACTATATATAGATGTCCATATATCCGATGTAAGTGTTATTGTACAAGATAGTGAAGTTGGTGTAGCTATAAAAAATTTCTTAGATTCATTATATAATTTAAATAATTTAGCATGCATAGTACTTCTAAGAATTTTAGTATACGAAGATTCAAAAGAATTTTTTACCATATGTTCAAAATTTTTGGATTCACATGTTTGAAATGGTAATTCATCTTGAATTATCCATTTTCCTATGTTATACATAGCTCTTTCCTTGAAATAAAAAAATTTAGCTAATCCACCACTAATAGTAGCTATTTGTATTTGGGTGCCTTCTCTAATAAGATGTTTATTTTTAATGTGATGGGTAAGTGTGCTTAAACTGACTCCTATTTGATGGCTATATGTGTCAACACATTCATTACATATAGCTTTTCTTTGGTCATTTATTGTTTCGATTCTAAAATATTTCCAAACTTGTGAGGTTTTTCTCTTAGTGCTAGTTGTGGGAGTAGATGTGGATGGAGAGAGATTTGTTGGTAATTGAGTGTCTTTTACTTGGTTGGAGCTGGTAAACTCATCAATATAAGAAAATTCGGCCATTTTTTTTAAATAATAAAATATAAAAAATTAGAAAGTAGTGGTTTTATATTTATTAAAAATAAATAATATATTATAGTGACTATTGAATTAGTAGTGTGTAATAACCTTTTTTAAAGAAATGTAGAAGAGAAAGATCTTGTTTAAAAAAAACAAAGAAAGGTAGAAGAAGAAGGAAAATAAAATTAACAATAAATTTAAATTACTTCAACCTTCAAAATTTGAAGCTTCTCAAAAATAATATCATGAGCACTTCTTCTTCTTGAAAGTTGTAGAGAGAGATTTGGTACTTGTAGAGAGTAGTAAGAGAATGCGAGTTTTAGAAAGAGAAAAGTTAAAAAAAATGTAAAGGGTGGAGGGTATTTATAGATTTTTGAAACTTTCATTTTTTCTCAAAATATCCTTACAATATAGTTGTTGGGAGAGTTAAAAATGTCTTTTGGGTGTTTTAAGTTCATTTGACCAAAACCCCCTCAAACTAGCTATTTATAGTTGTTGGGAGTTTTTTTTTTTCAAAAAAACCAAAACTAGTCGTTTTATAACCGATATGGTTCACTGGACAGGTTGTTAGACAGGTTGAGGTGAGTTTGCGGGTTGGTCCGGTCCAGTTAACAGGTTAAACAGGTTTGGGTCATAATAGGTTTTTAGGCTAGGGGGTGAAACCGGCACGACCCACTACATGGTTCACGGGTTGGGCCCAGACCATTACTGTAGGTCTTGGGCCATGCTAGTCCGGGTTTCAACAGGCTGGTTTCAGTCCGATTAACGGGTTAAATCGTCCCATTAGCCACCTCTACCAGTTGGATCAAGGATTAAGTTGTAACGGATATGGTATAAAAATCCATAACCTGGCTAGGTCCAGTATGTTAGAATACCAGATTCAGATCCAATAACCAAGTTCAGATTTGATAACAAGAACATTATAGAAGTCCACACTCAACAAGAAGTCATCTCCATTAAGGAGTCCAAGAAACCAAAATGAAGATCAAGATTAGGTGAAAGAAGTTATTGGATTACTCACATAAGAAACGTCCTAAAGTGACCCACATGTTTACCAAAGAGAGTCATCCAAAGGCTCCCCAAAAATCGTGATCTCGTGTATGCCATTATCCGTGGTCACTTGTATGTTCTATATATACATTAATGTAGAACGACCTTCACCTATGTGTGTTGAGGTAAAAGGTTCCATGGACGTAAGATCATTCAGATCTGAACCACATTAATTAAATTCTTGTATTTGTGTGTGCTTGTGTTTGCATGCCATTCAATTTATTGTGCTCATTTATGGTATCAGAACACACGTCTGGGCATCATGGCTTCTTCAACATCATCAAGCATAAACTCAGAGATAAGTTCTATTTTACCCACTCAAACTACCTTACAATATTTTTTGAGTACCAAGTTATCTGCAGTCAACTATTTGTTGTGAGAATCTCAATGCACCCACTATTGATCTCATATGATCTATATAGATTCATTGATGGATCCAAACCATGCCCAATCAAATTCATTATGTAAGATAAAAAACAAATACTCGATCCTGAGTTCATCAAATGACAACGCCAAAGACCAACTCCTCCTTAGCTAGCTCATCTCCTCTTTATTTGAACTTGTTCACACACAAGTCAATGGCTTGAAAACCTCAGATGAGGTTTGGAAAGACTTGAGAGAAATCTATGATGCTCACTCTCGATCTCACATATTATAGTTAAAAGACCATTTTCATACACTAAAAAAAGAACAAAAAAGTATTAATGAGTGTTTTCAAAAAGTGAAATCCATCACCCACCAATTGGCCATGGCAGGCAAACCTATCTTAGATGAAGACTGTGTTTTGTTTATTTTACAAGCCCTTCCTCTTGAGTATGCAGACTTCAGAGTCTTCATGTCTATACATTCCACCATGGCTAGTCGTAATGTTGCCCCAGAATCAAACTTCAACCAACGTTTTAATAACAATTTCAACACTAACTTTGGTCGAGGACGTGCCAGAAATTTTCACCAGGGAGGTCATTTTAGGAGTCGCGGTCATGGGTGCCAAGGTGGATGATTCAACAATCAACAGAACACTTAAGATGTTGTTTGTCAATATTGCGAAAAACCAAATCACATTGCCAGTCAATATCATCTCCTTCAGAGAGATTTCTTTTGAGACATCACCCATTACATACCATGCATATGCATCAAATTACTCAAGAGGTTACTTTCTAAATTCAGGTGCCTCCCATCATATGATGCTAGATTTAAATTCACTATCTCTACAATCTGACAATCAAGGCAGTGATACAATTAAAGTTGGTATCAGGACAAATTTGCCTATTTATCATATTAGTAATTATATTTTTTCTAATGATGAAACTAAATTTGCTTTACGAGATATATTACATGTTTCTCAAATTAAGAAGCAACTATTATCTGTTCAAAGATTTACTTAAGATAACAATATTATTTTAGAGGTTCACCCATCTCACTGTTGTGTTAAGGATTCGATAAAATAGAAAGAAATATTACAAGGAATGACCAAGAATGGATTGTACCATGTCTACCTCAGTCCCAATATGGAAGCTTACGTTAGAGAGATAACAACTACTTCACAATGTCACCTGGCATTGAGAATCATCCAACAAGTTTTTTCTAAATTTAGTTTGTCATTTATTAATCAAGTTGATTCTAAAGTTTGTGATATTTGTCAAAAAGGAAAACACCATAAACTCCTCTTCTCTAGTAGCATACATGAGATTTCTACGTCTTTAGATTTAATATTTGTTGATATATGGGGGCCTGCCCCAATCTCTATTAAGGTTTTAAATATTATTTTAGTTTTATGGATGGTTTCTCTCGATTGACTTGAATATTTTTTATGAAAAATAAATATGATGTGGCCACTACATTTCAAAAGTATAGATCATATGTTAAAACATTGTTGGCAAAAAAATAAAGTTTTTATAAACTAATGGTGGGAGAGAATTTAAAGCCATAGAATCGTTTCTTAAGAATTCCAGGATTGGACAACATATTTCATATCCACACACACAATACAAAATGTATCAGCCGAGCGTAAACATTGATACATTGTTGAAACTGGTCTCTCTCTCTCTCATGGCTCACACCTATGTCCCAACCCAATTTTGGCCTTATGCCTTATCTACAACTACATACTTGATTAATTTTCTACCTACCCCCAACCTTCACCTCAAGTCTCCTTGAAATTCTTCTCCATAAAGAACCCAATTACAATTTCTTGAATTTTTTTGGATGTGTGTGTTTACCCGTACCTAAAACTTTACTGGGCTCACAAATTCGATTATAAGTTCTTGTTATATTTTTCTTGGCTATAATCCTAATCACCATGGATATCTTCGCCTAAATCCTGCTAACTAAAAAGTTCTTGTCTCTCGTTATGTTATTTTTTATGATGACTTATTCCTTTTCCAAATTCAACATCTTATGCCACAACCCAACCAAACAATTATGGTGAAGAATTCATTCCTTCTCCCAATAATTGCTCCACCACCTCCCTGTGTAGAGTCCAACAATGCTACACCTTCCTATGGTACGTCAAGTACATCTACTATCTCTTTTAGTTCCTCTAAGACTCATCTCTAAGCTAACATGAGGTCCACCGACTCACCCACACATGTCTTACCCCCCCCCCCCTCCCCTCATCGCACTCATCATATGATTACTTATGCGCATGATAAAACCCTTATGCCCAAGTTCTTCCAAGCCACCAAGCACCCTTTTCCCATTGTCCTTATTTTTGAACTATTCACCAACATTGAACATATTACCTTTAAACAAACTTAATCCCAGTCCCATTGATGTGATGTCATGCACACGGTGTTTTTTGTACTACTAAAAAATAAGACTTGGACTCTTGTCCCCCCTGATCCATCCCAAAATCTCATTGGATGTAAATGGATCTATTACATTAAAAAAAATGCTGACAAATCTTTTGATCAATATAAAGTCTATCTTGTTGCTAAGGGCTTTCATCAATTTCAAGAAATTGACTACTCTGAAATGTTTAGTCCTTCTATCAAACCTCCTACTATTCAAGTTGTCTTCTTTATGGCTCTCGGTTAGCATTGGTCTGTTCATCAACTTGATGTTCACAATGCATTCCTTCATGGGTCTATTAATGATGACATTTATATGAAGTGACCACCCAAATTTTGGGATCTCTGCTTCCCACACCATGTGTGTAAGCTCAATTGAAACATTTATGGCCTCAAACACCCCCCTTGGGCGTGGTACCAACATCTAAGTAATGCACTTGTAGGAAATGATTTTGTTGAATCTTTGGCAGATGCCTCTCTTTATTTTGCATAGACCTAATTTAACTATTTACATCCTTATATATGTTGATGTTATTTTTGTTACAAGCAGTTCTCATTCATTTGTTCGGTTTCTACTTACCTACCTAAGTAAGTGTTTTTCTTTAAAGGACCTTAGGTCACTACACTATTTTTTGGGCATTGAAGTCGTTTACACAATAGATGGTCTCCTTTTCTCCAAACACAAATATGTTCTTGACATTTTACATAGGATGTCCAGGATTGGTGCAAAGCCAATCAACACTCCTATGGCTCTTTATGCATGGTTAACATCAGATGCCCCATCATTTCATGATCCTACTCTCTATTACAACATGGTGGGTGCATTGAAATACATGACTCTCACCCATCCAGACCTTGCTTTCTCGATGAATCGCGCCAGTACATGCATCAACCACCTGTTGATCACCAGAGTGCCTTGAAATGGATTCTCAAGGAGACCATTCATTATGGACTTTTGATAAGACCATCCACCTTTGTCTCTCTTCTCGGATGCTGACTGGGTGGGTTCCCCATATGATAGAGAATCCATATATGACTATATTGTCTTCCTTGGTCTCAACATTATCTCTTGAATCTCAAAGAAGCAACATGTTGTGGCCCATTCTAACATAGAGACCGAGTATAGAGCCATTGCTAACAGAGCCTTCTTTCAAGAACTTGGTGTTCTAATTCACTCTTCGGCTACTCTCTAGTGAGACAATGATTCTACCACTTACTTAGTTGCGAACCCCATCCTTCATAATTCCCATAAGCACATTGAAATTGATGTGTACTTTGTTTGAGACCATGTTGCCAAAGGCAAATTCAAAGAGTTTCACATTCTTTCTTTAGATAAAGTTGTTAATGTCCTCACCAAAGCACTTTTGGTTCAACAATTTTAGTATCCAAAAATGTCCATTTCAGACCGTTGTGTTTTGCATGAGATATTAGAATACCATATTCAAATCCAATAACCGAGTCCAAATCCTATACCAAGAATATTCTAGAAGTCTACACTCAACAAAAAGTCCTCCCCCATTAAGGTGTCCAAGAAAGCAAATGAAGATAAACAAGAACAAGATTGGGTCGAAGAAGTTATTGGACTCTCTATTAAGAAACTTTTTAATGGGACCCACATGTTTACCAAAGAGAGTCATCCAAAGACTCCCCCAAAATCATCATGTCTTGTATGCTATTATCCATGGCCACCAGTATACTCCATATATACATTAGTGTAGAATGACCCTTACCCATGTGAGTGTTGAGGTGAAGGTTCCGTGATCTGAACCATATTAAAACCATACGTTTGTATGTGCTTGATCTAGGTCCAGCTAATTGCATTAAAATTTTTAAAAAAAGGACTTTGCATAATTGAATTATGCTATTTAATGACCCCAATCCAGGTTTAGACCCATCCAGATCTAGAATATGTATATATATGCACATCTTGGCAGGGTCCTGGGTCCAAGTAGGAGCCTACATCCAAAAAATTGTGCGAATTGCTCCAAATTTACACAAAGAGGTTCAGAACCTATTGAAATGAACTTTCGATGAACTGCACCAAAACAGGGTTCAAGTGTGACCAGATATGGTATTGAAGATATTAGCATAAATAGCACATATCGTATTGGAGCTATTAGCACAAATAACACAAATCACATCATTAAAGGCAAGCTTGATGGCGATACAGATAAAGATGACAAGGGCGATATAGATAAAAATGGCAAGGATAAGGTTTTTAGAGAGAAACTAAATCCTCTGCCATAACCGTCGCTCCATGATTATTGATGAATTGTTGCTAAAATCATGGAGTCTTTCTTTTTTGTAGTTTCTCCCTATATTTATATTCCCCTGCTCTCTGTAGCATACTATCAAATATTGAATAGAGACATAAAGCAACAGAGCTCCTTTAGATCGTGGATGTAGGTCTATCAAAGACCGAACCACGTAATCTTTGTTGTCCTTTCTATTCTTTGCTCGATTTTTTCTTTATGGTATCAGAGCACCCTCAGTAAGTTTCATTTTTTGTTACTGATCCATCCATCCATCTTCCCTTTGTCATGGCTCAGTCATCAGCAGTTTCATACCCATATCTTGCGTCCTTGAACATCTCCAATTTCGTTTCATTGAAGCTTAATCATTCAAACTTTCTTCTTTGGAGAACACAAGTCTTGGCTCTTGTAGAAAGCCAAGACATGCAAGGTTTCTTAACTGATGAAACAAGGATGCCACCAATGATGATCGATGATCCCAACAGTACAGAGGCTGTTAAGAGCAAGATTAAAAATCCTGTTTACATCTCTTGGACGAAATTAGACCGACTACTGAAGGACTGAATAACAACCACTCTCTCAGAATCAGTTTTGGGGATTGTCGCGGATCTCGACACCTATATGGAAATTTGGAATTCTTTAGTTGACTCTTTTGCTCAGGATTCTCAAGAAAGAGAATTTTGCTTAATCCAGCAGCTTTCCACTATAAAGAAAGGTGCTGATTCTTTGAACGACTATATCAGAAAGTTCAAAAACTTGTGCGACGATCTTACCACCATTGGCAAACCTGTCCACGACAAGGTTAAAGTCTTTTGGCTACTACAAGGGCTCGACCAGGGGTATGAGAACTTTGTCACGAGTATGTTGAAGCCGCCTGTCCCCAACTATCGTGATATTGTCCCTCTTCTTCAAAGTCACGAAACTAGAAACTCTCTTCACGTTAATGAGTCGCCAACTCAAATGGCGTATTTCAGCAATAAAAGAAACTATGGCGGCAAGAAAAAAAACTCATATTCTAAATTCTCTTATGAAAGAAGAGGATTCACTCAAGGGAATCCAAATCAAAACAAGACACAGCAGGAAAATCAGAATCAAAAGGACGGACGATCTCAGGTTTCAAACCAAAACTCTGTTAAGGGAAAGTATTATGGTATGACATGTCAAATATGTGGAAAAAGAAATCATTCTGCCATAAACTGTTACCATCGATTCAACCATTCTTACCAAGCCGAAGATATTCCTCAAGCTTTAGCTGCCTTATCTGTTGCAGATTCTCAGGATTCTGAATGGTTTATTGATTCAGAGGCTTCATCTCACATGACAAATAATGCAGGTAAGCTATCCAATCTCAAACCTTATAAAGGTAATGATTCTATCATTGTTGGCAGTGGAGAATGCCTAAAAATATGTCATATAGGAGATGCTAAAGTTCAATCTTACCCTTCTCCTCTTGTTTTAAAAAATGTCTTATATGTTCCAAGATTAAAGAAAGATCTCTTATCTGTTAGCAAGATTGACATCCGATTTTCCATATGATGTGGAGTTCACTTCGTCTGGTTGTTTTGTTAAGGACAAGAGAAATCAACAAGTGATTGCCAAAGAGAGTAGGTAGGGAAGTCTATATGCTATGAACAAGGAATCAACAACCTTATTCTCCAATCGATCCAAGAGTACCACAACAGAAAAGTGGCATGCTCGTCTCGGCCATCCTCAAATGAGCACAATTTTTTATTTATGCAAGAATAATTTTATTGATGTTGATCATAGAGAAAATAAAAATTTTCTTTGTTCTAGTTGTCAATTGGAAAAAGCATGTCGACTACCTTTTATCTCCAATGGTAGTATTTGTGAAAAACCATTTATGAAAATTCATGCAGACCTTTGGGGTCCGACACCCATTGTTTCCAAAGAAAATTTCAGATTCTATGCCATTTTGTTTGATGATCACTCGAGATTTACATGGTTTTATCTTCTCAAAAGGAAGTCTGAATTATCTACTGTTTTTTGGCACTTTCATAAGTATATTGATTGCCAGTTCAATAAAAAAATTAAAGTCTTTCAATGTGATGGAGCAGGCAAATTTTCAAGCAATGAATTTCTACAATATCTTGTTGATCAGGGAATCAAACGACAAATATCTTGCCCGCATACTCATGAACAGAATGGAGTATCTGAAAGAAAACACCGAAATATTACAAAGTTAGGAATAACCATGATGCATCATGCTCGAATTCCAAAATATTTATGGGTCGAAGCTTTTTCCACATCAGTTTTCTTGATAAATTGACTTCCCTCAACCACTCTAAAGATGGACATACCATTCAACAAGCTTTATGGCAAACCACACGACCATACCAGTTTAAGAATTTTTGGGTGTCGTTGTTTTCCTTTCCTAAGGCACTATACCCAAAACAAATTCAAGCCAAAGTCTCTCCCATGTGTTTTCATTGGATACAATGTTGAACACAAGGGTTATAAGTGTTTATACCCTCCTACAAAAAGAGTTTTCATATCTCGGGATGTGATTTTTGATGAAACAGTTTTTCCTTATCACAATCCCAGCTCCTTATTTGAGAAAAGCATAGAACAGAGCAGTCCGTCTACATTTCAATGGGAAAATTTCAGTTCTGCTCCTTCAGAAGAAAATGGTTTAGACTCTACTCCTGTTCAAAATATCATTTCTGTTCAACATGAAGAAGCTGAACCTACACATCAAGAAGATGAACCTTCCAACGTCGTTCCTACCAATGATGTTGTTATTTCTCAAAACAACACAGACATACAATCTACAGGTATTGGTAATTTTTTTGTCAATCATCAATATATCACTGATTCTACTCAACCCAATGGAAAGGAAAGACCACATTTCATCAATGAGGATGCTAGAAGCCGAACCATGGCAACCAGGAGTATGGTGGGAGTTCACAAGCCCAACCCCAAATATGCCATGATTCATAACCATTATGCTGAGATTCCAAAAGAACCAAAAAACGTTCAAATGGCTTCTAAACACGTCGATGGAAGGCTGCCATGGACAAAGAAATTCGAGCCTTAGAAGCTAACCAGACTTGGCAGCTTGTTGACAGACAACCTGATATGAATCTGGTAGGATCAAAGTGGGTTTTCAAGACTAAGCTCAATGCCGACGGCTCCCTTCAAAGACTTAAGGCTCGATTGGTTGCCCGTGGTTTCACGCAAATTGAAGGTATTGATTTCTATGAGACTTTTGCTCTTGTTATATGTCCCACTACTATTCGCATTGTCTTGAGCTTAGCTACAATAAAAAAATGGCAAATTCAACAACTGGACATGAAAAATGTGTTTCTTCACGGGGACCTCAAAAAAACTGTATACATGATACAACCACCTAGTTATGAGGACCCAAAGCATCCTAATTGGGTTTGTAAACTACAGAAAGCTCTCTATGGCCTTAAGCAGGCTTCCCGAGCTTGGTTCGACAAGCTTAGTTCCTTTTTATTTAATCAAGGATTTTTTTGCAGCTCAGCAGATCCTTCCATGTTCATCAGACATTTCAATAGTGATGTTGTTATACTGCTCATATATGTCGATGACCTTATTTTGACTGGCAGTAATCCACATCTTATCCAGGATTTCACAAAAGCTCTTGGATAAATTTTTGTCATGAAGGATCTTGGTAACCTCCATTATTTCTTGGGAATTGAGGTAAGCACCAACTTTCATGGGATGTTCTTATCTCAGTGCAAATGTGTGTGAGATTTGTTAATCAAAGCTAATATGCTTGATTCTAAACCTGCCAACACACCAATGGCTCAAAAGTTTAATATTCAGGAAACCAATACAACATTTTATTCTAATGTCACTTATTATCGTAGTCTTGTTAGAGGTCTTCAATACCTCACCATCACTCGGTCCGAACTAGCCTTTAGTGTCAACTTCGTCAGCCAATTTATGCATGCTCCTACCATGGGACACTTTCAGCTTGTTAAACGAATATTGCGCTACGTCAAGGGGACAATTTATATTGGCATGCAAATTTATTCTCAAAGTGCTCTTGATCTCTATGCTTTTTTCGACGAGGACTGGGCTGGGTGCCCAGACACACGATGCTCCACTACAGGTTTGTGCACATTTTTGGGCAGCAATTGCATCTCCTGGAGTGCCAAAAAGCAACACACGGTTGCTAGGTCCAGTACCGAAGCTGAATACCGGGCCATGGCTTCCTCCGCAGTCGAGTTAACTTGGATATCTTTCATCCTGCGAGACATTGGAATTCCTCAATTCCAGCCGCCAACACTTTTTTATGATAATCTCAGCGCTTTGCACTTAACAGTCAATTTTGTGTTCCACAAAAAATCCAAACACATTCAGATCGACTATCACTATGTGCGTGAAAAAGTAGCTCAAGGCACTCTTCAAACTAAGTATGTTCCCTCTCATCTCCAGCTTGCCGATATTATGACGAAAGTACTTAACAAGGATCAACATCACTTGCTCAGCACCAAACTTGGCCTTCATAGACGGCTCAGTTTGTGGGGGGATATTGAAGATATTAACACAGATAGCACATATCGTATTGGCGCTATTAGCACAAATTGCATCATTAAAGGAAAGCTTGATGGCGATATAGATAAAGATGACAAGGGCGATACAAATAAAAATGGCAAGGATAAGGTTTTTAGAGAGAAACTAAATCCTATGCCATAACCGTCGCTCCATGATTATCGCAGAACTGTTGCTAAAATCATGGAGTCTTTCTTTTTTGTAGTTTCTCCCTGTATTTATATTCCCCTGCTCTCTGTAGCATACCATCAAATATTGAATAGAGACACAAAGCAACAAATCTCCTTTAGATCATGGATGTAGGTCTATCAAAGACCGAACCACGTAATCTTTGTTGTCCTTTCTTTTCTTTGCTCGTTTTTTTCTTTATATGGCACAAGTGGATCCACGCATACATGAATCCAATTGGGACCCCAATCCTACCAGGTGGGCAAATTAAACGTCCATTGACACAAATTAAATGTCGACTCCTTTTTACTATTCAGATCCCTTCCCACATCATAGAGGCTTGTAACCAGTTGGTGCAAGTGGAAGGGTTGAAACTTGAAAGATCACCTCGTTTGGAATGATAGCAGATATTTTGAATGGTGTGCGTGATCATCTCCTGCATATTCTAAATGGGGTGGAACACATTGTTGCTCATAACTGGTTATATGCATTTAGATGGAAGCCTCCTCCCATGGGTTGGCTAACCCTTACAGTCTTCAGTGTTATTCAAGGAAAATGGAGAATTTGCTTTACTGTTACAAATAATGCTTTCTAAGAATAGGGTGGATCGTGAGACCATTTCATAGAGGAGATCATGAGTGGAATTGGTGGAGATGGTTGCTGGAAAATAGCACTGGGGAGAAATTAATCATAGGAACCTCGAGAGGGAATCTGGTGGGATTATGTAGAAGGGCTGTTGAAGGGCAGAATGCAAGCTGCTGTAATGGAGGACTCACTCTACAATTTTCTGATGAATCGTCAGTGCTTCCAATGTATATTGATACCTAAGGAGTGCAACCACGTTTCCAAAAATTTAGCTAAGCAAGGTATCATGGACTGTGATCAGATATGGAAGGATAAGCCACTTGATTGGTTTCCTTCGGCTAATTCTCTTTGATTTGGTGATGTGTGGAATATTTTGTAATTCTGGCAGGGGCAGCTTGACTATAAAAAAAAAAAAGTTTAGAAATGCCCAAAACTGTTGCTGATTTGACTAAGACATTTCACGCAAACTTCATCAACAAACCCATTGGACACATCTGCCCAAGAGCCCCAGATCAGACCTGATCAGTTTTGTTTTTTGAATTTATAACTCGAAGAAACTGCACCCAGCATGAAGACCTGGCTCAGCCTGCCATACCTACGGTACAGCGTAAAATTAACTCAGAGGCTAGGACCCTTACCCCTGGGGCCTATGCTACGCATTGACCTGCAGAGAGGGGTGACGCCTATGAGAATCGAGCCTTGATTGCCCCACTACGCCAACCTCCTTGGGGTCAGACCTGATCAATTGACAATGCAAATGAGTGGCATTAATTAGCCAGCAAAAACTTGTGCAGAAAACAATTCAAATGGTTCATGCAAATGAAGTCTTAAGGACCTAAGGCAAAGGAAAGGGAAATCAGTTTGGATCGGGTCAGACATAGATGTCGGATCTGAATAAGAGCAAAATCTGGCTTCCTGAAGGAGCACTGAAGCTTATTGGATCCAACTCTGCAGAAGCCACTAACCTCTTGTCATGGATCCAAGATCAGTTATCTGTTGACCTAACAAGAGTTACCCGTTCACCCGGGTGAGGTTTGGGGTTACATCCGGGTGAACGGGTCCAGCATATGTGAGTTGTTCATGGTTTCAAACAGATTCAGTTCATTCTTTCTGTATTATAAACCCATGGGTTATAAGGATCAAAATAGACATCTGGGTTTAAATAGCTAGAGCATTATTGACCTGGGCCTGGATCAGGTCATACAAGTTGGGTCACAGTGTGGATCGAACAGGACCTGTATAGTTCAATCTAATTGTGACCATAGAATCAATTTCCACAATTCCTCTTGACTGCAGCTCCGTACTGGAGCATCTGCCGATGACCCTGATCCTAACCATATTTGTATGCGCTATTAGATGTTTTGCATCCTGATCTATACGGAATCTAGCAGTTGGATCCAGGTCCGCTACATAGGCAATATGTTTCTATAGGAAAATTAAATGCTAGAAACTGGAACGATGAATCTTATATTTGTTGGATCATGTTTAAGATATTATGTATATGGCTCCTTCTTGTAACCATTCTCCTCATTAAAGGGTGGTAGGGATAGTTTGATTTAACCAAAGGGGGCTGTCTGGTAGGAGCAGCTAGTGCACGTCACCTTGTGTTGGGACGTTGCAAGTTCAAAACCCCAATGTATAGTTGTATAACTGGTAGGAGTCAGCCTAACCCCAGCTTGCCTTTCAATTTTTTTTTTTTTTATTGGCATAATAGATGATAACCCCCTCTTGGGTTCAAACCGAAAGCAAATCCAGTTTTTGGGGCAGACCACATAAAGTGTTCTGCCCAAGTAAGGGGGGGGGGCACGTAGTGACAAATATGGCTAGAAATTGCCTGAAAGTTTAAAATGGCATTTTTTGGGGAGATTTTCAAAATATCACAAGATTTATAATAAAACATAAATACTGCAATTTAAATGCGATATTTACTTTTTAAACGGCTATTTATCATGAAAAGCAGAGTATTTTTATTTTTAAATAATTTTTATTAATAATTTCCTATAAAAATTAATTTTTATTTTTTTAAATTTATTTTTTTATTGCCGAGATTTTTTTGAAAAAACATGAGATTTATGATTTTTTTTTAAAATTCTCACAAGTTTTTAAAAAACTAGATTTTGCCGTTTTTAACGTTTGTCACTATGCCCCCTATACCCCCTATCAAAGGAGTGCAGATCAAGTGTCACTTTAAAAAAAGTAATTTGTCATACCCTATGAAAATGAACCAATATGAGAATTTTGTTGGGGCGTTTCCTACTGAGCGACGCGCTGTACTCTCTAGGCCCGGAGGCAGTGATAAATGGGCAAGGGTTGCTAGGTTGTCGCTCAAAAGCGACGCGTCACACCGGCGCCCGGGTGTGGTGTCAAATAGGCAAGGGTTCCCTCACTTTGTTGGACGGGTGGGGGTAAAGAAGCTATACATCTTCTTAGACAACTTATTGAAAGATATAGAGAGAGGAACAAAGATTTGCATATGATTTTTATTGATTTATAGAAGACATACGATAGAGTACCTAGGGACGTTCTCTGGTGGACAATGATGAAGAAAGGTGTTTCTCTCAAGTACATTAGTATAATTAAAGATATGTATGAAGGAGTAGTAACCAATGTCCGCACTTGTGGAGGGGTGACAACCAATTTTCCGATAACGGTTGGGTTACATCAATGATCTGCTTTAAGCTCTTTCCTATTTGCGATAGTGATGGATGAGCTTACGAGATCAATTCAAGAAAATGCATCGTGGTGTATGTTGTTTGCTGATGATATTGTTTTGATTGATGAGTCTAGAGCTGGGGTTAATGCTAAGTTAGAATTATGGAGACAGACATTGGAAGCTAGAGGTTTTAAGTTGAGTAAGAGTAAGATTGAATATATGGAATGTCGGTTTAGTAAGCAACGAAGTAGTGATGAGAGTGTAGTGAAGCTTGGTGAGCAAGAAATACCGGTGAATGATTATTTCAAATATTTGGGATCCATCATTCAAAAGTATGGAGAAATTGATGGAGATGTAAATCATAGGATAAAGGTTGGGTGGATGAAATGGAAAAGTGCAACTAGAGTGTTGTGCGATCGTAGAATGCCATTGCAGTCGAAGGGAAAGTTTTATAGGACGACTATTAGACCCGCTTTACTATATGGTACAGAATGTTGGGCTGCCAAGAGACATCATATTCAAAAAATGAGTGTAGCTGAGATGCGGATGCTTAGATGGATGTGTGGAAATACAATAAAAGATAAGATTCGGAACGAGGAGATACGTAAGAAGGTAGGTGTTGCACCCATTGAAAATAAGATGCGAGAGAATTGTTTACGGTGGTTTGGACATATTCGGCAAAGGCCTAATGATGCTCCTTTTAGAAGGTTGAAGAAATGGGAAAATATATTAGTTAAAAGAGGTCGGGGTAGGCCTAGGAAGACTTGGATGGAGATGATAGGAAAGGATATGAATGCTTTGAACCTCACCGAGGACATGGCATTGGATAGAAATGATTGGAGGAGAAGGATTCATGTGGCAGATCCAGAATGATTTTCTTTGTTGGTTCATATCGCCAACCCCAATTGTTTGGGATGAAGGCGTAGTTGTTGTTGTTGTTGATTTGGAAAAGGGGAAAGAAGGAAAATGGTCTTCTGATGTTAGTAGCAAGGCATTTTGGCACGAATCAAGGAACTGAAAAGGGGAAAAGAAAGAAAAAGGTATACTAATGTTTGTAGCAAAGCATTTTGGTGCGAATCATAGCACTTCGTTTGACTTGAAAAAGTTTTCATTATAATCTCACATTACATTGGAAATTGCTGATATTTTCTACTGTTATGAAAATTTAATGGTAAATTTTTAATATGTTAAAGCTTTGGAAACATTTAGAACTAGTTAACTTAGAACTGATTGGCAGACTTAATACTTTGATTGGAGGAAAAAGATTCATGTGGAAGACCCAAAATGAATTTCTTTTTTGGTTCATATCGCTGACCCCAATTGTTTTGGGATGAAGGCGTAGTTGTTGTTGTTTGTTGTTGTTGTGGCATTCTCACCGTACACAATATACACAAGGACCATGAAGCAATGAACGATGAAGATGTCAACAGATCACCAGATCTGCTCTCCTATTAAAGAGGGGGGGGGGCACAATGTATTGCCCCTTCTTAAAAAGGGCCGAACACAGAACTGCGCCTTGTTCAAACCGGAGACCCCTCGGTTATAGCAGGAGAGCAGGTTGTATGTCCCCCCCCGAACATGCGGGTGCGTGTATGGGGTCCGAATGAGCTTCACGTTGGTGCTCATTCAGCTGTTCGGATGTGTATGGAGGAATATCATGGGTCCCAAGATATTCTTCCGTACATGAAAGCCGAATGAGTGCCGACGTGACGCTCATTCGGAACCCCAAACACACGGGTCACAGGGTTTGGGGGGGGAGGGTTGAGGAACATACAACGTGCCCCCTTATAACAGTGTGACCTAACCCTCCAACCATCTCATTCGGTCCCATGTCCCTCCTATGACATAAGATGCAACAATCTTAGCCATCCAACGAATGCATGCATCTTTGAAAAGTTGTATTCTTTGGTATAATGGCATATATTCAAACCGCTCCTTCAAACTTATAAGATAGACTTGGTTTAATACTATTTCTTTCATCTTTGAAACAGAGCTAGCCTTTGTAAAGGATCTTTGTGTACATGAGCCAGCTCGACCTATTTAAGTCAGGTACATCATGAGCTCGAGTTCAGCTCAGCTCGCCCTAATCACCAGCTGAGTTTGAACATTCAGCTTATTTACAAGGCCTACTTCAACAAAGTCAGATCAGAATGTGGTTGATGGGTTCAAATTTTAGGTTCTAAATGTGAAGGTTTAAAGGTGCATTAATTTATGCCCTTGCAGAAGCTGCTCCATGTAATACACTAGATGGGCTGCATGTTTGTTGATGTGTGATGGTTATTCTTTCCTCGGTAGCATCTAGCCCATGAGTAATTCGCAAAATATCTAACAGCATTTTCTTGCCACACTACAAGAAAAACGAATTTTACTGTCGCACGATGGAGATAACGCCATTGTAAAACTCGTTTTTACTGGCGCAATATTACGCCAAAGAAACATTACATTGGCACAGGATCCCTCAGCGCCATTGTAAAAACATCTTTTCTGGTGCAGCAGGAGGCCGTGCCAAAGAACCCTGCACATAACTGGCGCAACCATCTTGTGCGCCAGAAAATATTGGTTTCACTGGCGACGCCAGTGAAAACTTGACAAGCTTTTTCTCGCACGCCTCTATTTCCCCCCAAAAAACTGTTCCCATTTCGATGTCTCTCTATTGACGTCGCTCTTTCTCTTGGTTTTCTTTGGGATCTTTATACTGCAAAAGTTTTCTCTGGGATCTCTACTTCATATCTGTACATTCACCGAAGATTTCTGAGATCTTGTTGGAAATCGATGGCGAGGGAGTTTGGATCGGCCGCAGAATCATATATGTACATTCACCGAAGATTTGGGCCCTTTTGCATAGCTGTGAGCAAAATAGGGCTTTGGTCCTGCGCCTTCCTTGGAGGTGATTCTTCTTCTTCTTCTTCTTCTTCTTCTTCTTCTTCTTCTTCTTCTTCTTCTTCTTCTTCTTCTTCTTCTTTTGGGTTCAGTGAGAAGGAATTCGAACAAAGGTGCCGATCCACTATTTTTTGCCTATCTTCTCACCTTAGAACTCAAAAAAATGGTTTTTTGTGTGTTATTGATCCTCTATTTTTTTGTGTTAAGGCGTTGATCCTCTATGTGATGCTCAGTTGTTGTTTTTTTGTGATAGTCCTCTTTTTGTTTCTCGCAGAAGAAGAAGACGCTGGAGGTAGCATTTGGACGCCGGAGGTGCTGTCTATCCTCAGCAGGAAACTCCTCATCTCTTGTATTTTAATTCAAATTAAAGCAAAACATAAGTGGACGATGTACATAGACACATATGTACATGCAGGTATCTCTATAAAGAAGAAAATAGCAATCAGTGTATTTAGTTCCAGAACTGTGTGACCTTATGCCATATTAAAATCTATGAACCAAATAAAAATTTTGATGCATGCAACAAATAATTTAGGAGTCTTACTTCCTCCATAAGAACCCCCAAATAAGATTTCAGGACATGCTTCAGCAGAACAGTTTCTTTTCAGGTCGATAATTAGAGTTGCAAAGTCAGCAAGAGCTTGCTCAAAGGTAAGATAAGACAAAGTATCAATATTCTGGTACTCTCTCTCTCTCTCTCCTTATCAACTTTTTGAAGTCAGAACACAAAAGTAAACATTGAAGCTCACACGCAACCAAACTTAGCAGGGCTAGCTACGCTTAGGGAATCCTGAGCCAGCATATTTGAAGTATGCGAAGGCTTATTAGATTATTGCCACCTTATGAGATGTTTCGAGATATACGTTTGCAAATATTGCCTTATTTCTTTGGTCTGTAAAGTTTAATTGATTATTTTATACTCCGATTTAGTTTTTCAGTTTCATGAAAGTTATATAAAGTTCAGCAACTGAGACAATTTTTACTGTTTGACAGGAGTTAAATAATATCCTATCCACTCCAATTCCAACACCCAGGTGCCAGCTACGCAGAACAAGCTCTGTGCTGTTTTAAATCAACAGTTGGTTTTCTATTCTTTTATCAATACAGTTTCTAAGCTTGTGCACACATTGGTCATGTCTATTTAAAAGATCCTTTTCTGAAAGTCCACATTTTTGTTTGACTGAATCTTTATTGTTGCTTACATTGTTCTTATAGGAAGTTGTGTCCTCACCATGTTTTCTCCTATTGGAAGTTTTTAGTAAATTAATTGATTAGAGAAGTTGGTTTGTGTCCACTTTTGAGCTCACATTCAGTCTGTTATTGTTTCTGTTACAGTTTCATTCTAGCAGAACTGCTTCTTTATTTCTATCTTAAAAAATACATTGTTACAATTGTAATATTTGTTGCTGTAACCGATTTTAATTAGAGAAAATTGAACTGTTAGCGAAATGGATGGAAGCACCTTCCGAAGATATTGCCGAACGGCATTTTGCTTCAAGAGTAAAACCGATATTTCTCGTCCGTCTGAGTTGGGTCCAATAATTGAGTGGGCGGAACAGCCACACACCCCTGCTGTATGATGAAGCAAAGAAGTTTGGTCTATCTCCGAGCTGTCCTAACCAGTTCCAAAAAACAAAGTTGGAAAACATGCTTTGGTTCAAATTAAATTAACGAAAAAATATTGATTTTTCTTTTGTAAAGTTTGGATATAATATGGGCCATTGATTTTAAAATCTCAAACACACTAAAATATGAGAGCTTTCTTTAGTCCCCTATATTAAGTCATGTTCATGTTGTGTGGCCAATTTAGTCCTCTCTATTAAGTCATATATCTAAGCTTGATGTTTGTGAAAATGTGGCTCCTTGTTGGTAGCTTTGTTTTGGAACGTCTCATTATCTGTTATTAGAGCTCCCATGTGAATGTAAAATGTGTTGTTTGCATGTACAGACACAAAATGAGCATTTAATAAGTTTTTCACATGGAAAAAAGAAGCAAAACTTGATAAGTTGTGTAAATGAAACTGGTAGGGTAAACATGCAGTTGCATTTTTGGCAATACGTGTTTTGGTGGGGTGGGTGGTGGTTGTTGCAAGCTTTTGTGTAAGTGGGACAGGTTATATTTTTGTTTAAGAGATGGAGAGATGTATGCATCTACACAAAACTTATTTTCTAAAACTTTTCTAACGATAGATTCTTGCCCAAATCATGCTGTACTGGAAGCTTACTCCCTCTGTAATGGGGCAAACCACAACACACCTCTGTTTCTTTGTACCATCGTAAGCTATGAATGGAACACATATTGAATTTCATCTGATTTCTATTTGAGAGTGCATTTTAAAACACATTTTAAGGACCATTGATGGAAAAAAATCACAAATTTTTTGTACCTTTGTAAGCTCTGAATGGAACACATTGAATTTCATCTGATTTCTATTTGAGAGTGCATTTTAAAACACATTTTAAGGGGAAGCAGATCAGGTCATGCTGAACATGAGCTTTTTGCTCATGCGATCATCGTGCGTTTTGGATGAATGCCACGTACCATATAACATTTCCGTTACCTTTTCCGTCAATGGTTAAGTTTTGAATGTAAAAGAAATAAAAAACTTGTACGACTTCGAAAAGGTGCCTGCCCTTTCGGGTCTCTCTCAGTGATGCCATTTTGGGTTGCAAAGGGCGTCTCTCTCTCTTCATTAACAACAAGAACCTCTCGCTCTCTCGCTTTCAATGCCATTACCCCCTGTAAACCTACTCTTTCGACATGAATTTATAGCAGGATAATGCAAGAATGTATAACCAACCCCTAACCTTTCTGACGGGTAGGATGATCTGGAGCAGAAGCTAACTAGAAGGTTAAAAAGAAAAAAGCTACATCAATGGTGTTGGTGGTGACTTCTTCCTACAAAGAAACCTCTGATGGGTCTCTCTCTGTTTCTGTAGACCCATTTTTCTGCAACTCTAACCTGTTTATCATTTTTTTTGTTTTCCTCCCTTCTTTCCTCTCTATCTAACCTTATGTTTACTAAATGGAATTATGGTATTTTCCCAGTGAATATATTGAAAGGCGTGTTGGTGAAACCTCAAAAGGCACCAACTTATTCCCCCAAGGATTGTTGCAGAAGCTGATATGTTCTTTTTTTATTTTAATATTATGGGTTAACTGAGATGTCAAGTTTGATTTCGTAAAATTTGTATTGGTTTTTAGCTTTTTGCAAGCCCTGTTTCGTTTGTGAAGAATCTTCTTTTTTACAATGGCAATATTATTAGTCTATTTTTTTAATTTTTTGGTTTGTCAAAAAACTTTATAAATTCACTAATTTTCTGGTTTGTGGCAAAATTTGTTGAATTCACTAATTTTCTGGTACGTGGCAAAATTTATTGAACATTGATGTTACTCTAAGTTCATTAATGGGAGAGGTTGTTGTGTATGCAATGTATTCTTAAACAATGGTTGAATCGTGATGGTTTAGTTAATAACATTGACAAAGCTTATGGTCATGTTGCAGTTGCAACTATGGTGGATTCTACAATGATGGGATCAAGAGGAGGGTATGGAAACTATGGTGGTGGGAGGCATTAAGTCAAGGGGGATTTCAACAACCAACCACATTTTGCAAACATATGCAGTGGTGGAAGTTCATCAAATTATATTTTGATGCTCAAGCATCTGGTTCTTCAATAAAATGGATCACATCTAAATTGGTTCCCTACTTAGGTAGGTCGGGTATGTAGTGTCAAGATTACCAATTTCTTATATCAAAATGAAAAATTATATCTTACCCACAAGGGACTTTGAAAAATATGTTAAATTTGTTGTCATGCTACCTACCTGTAAAGCCTCTCCAGTATCCTCTTCCAAATATTATTCACCTTTCTTCTAATTCCATATTATGCCTCTAATTTTATATAATTGGTACATGGTATGATGGGAACTTGACTTAACCAATTCAGGTTGGTCCCAAAGTAAGTCAGGTTATGGTACTCTAAGAATCCATAACTTGAAAGTCAAAAAACAAACAAAGATGATCCAAGTTTCAAACACATCTCAATCTAGACAAACAAGCAAATTGGACTCACTGGGCTGATCCAGATCTGGACTTCAACTAGGCTTTTCACAGGGGCTAAAATTTTCAAGTTAGCAAAAACATAAAGTGTCGAATATGATGAAATTCTATTCAAATATTGGACATGAGGCGCTACCATTCACATGAGCAATGGTGTGAATGATGTTTCAAGCTAAAGCTGCTTTCATGGTTTTTTTTCTTTTCTCTTTTAAAAGAATAACTCAATATATAATACATGCACGTAATGATACTAAGGATGATTGCATCTGAATATTCATGAGTAAAAGCCACTTAGAGGCAAGTTTTGGAAACTTACTTGATGCGTAAAGCGTGATGCGAGAGGCAAAATTTCCAACAAATGCTCACATGCACAAAGCAGTAAAATATTTAAGCATAAAGGAAAGTAAGAAACAATGGTGGAATCAGCTAAAAAATTAAGATCTTGATGCTTACAAAAAAAAAGCAAACTTTTTTTTTTAAAACTTTTTTGGTGCTTTCAATTAATTCAGTTGACAGTTTACAGGAATCAAATGTTGCCTATGCTAATGATTAGGTTACTCAAGCAAGGCAGGGACCATCACCTAGGGCAAGCTTAGAAATTTCTCATAATGTTCTAGATGATGACAATTTTTTTTTAAGAAATTGCTGTGATGGGTTATTTTAGCACATGTTTCTGGTAAATAAATCATCCTAGCTAGCTAAAACTTATAATTATCACCAAAAAAGAGAGCTCTGTCATAGTTGAAACTTAAATAGAAATGTGCTAGTTCAAATCTTAAAAATTCAACAATTTTTGCTACAATCTAGAAAAATTAGTAAAACAAATTTTCAAATATCATGGTATTAAAAAATTAGCATTTGATGACAATAACATTAAATCCACAATAAAATCAACTCGCTCCATCATGATCCGACCATTGTTTGCAAATACATCACATACGCAACAACTTGCTCCATTAATGAACTCAAAGTTCCATCAATGTTTAACAAATTTTGCCACAGACTAGAAAATTAATGAATTTAGCAAATTTTCTACAAACCAAAAAATTTAAAAAATAGATTTTTAAATATCATTAGCATCTAATGTTAATGACATCATAAAAATAAGATTCTTTACAAACAACAATATTAAAGGTAAACAGAGCTTGCAAAAAGCTAAAAACCAAGAAAATCTACAAAATTCGACCATTGTTTAAGAATACAATACATACACAACAACCTCTTCCATCAATGAACGTAGAGCAACATCAATGTTCGACAATTTTTTCCACAGACCAGAAAATTAATGAACTCAACAAATTTTACCACACACCAAAAAATTAATGAATTCAGAACGTTTTTCCACAAACCAAAAAAAAAAAAAGAAGACTAATGATAATGACATTGTAAAGGAAAGATTCTTAACAAACGAAAAGAGTCTTGCAAAAAGCTAAAATCCAATAAGAAATTTACAAAATCAAACTCGACATCTCAATAAAGCCACAATATTAAAATAAAAGGAGAACATACCAACTTCTGCAACAATCTTTTGGGGAAGAAGTTGGTGTCTTTTGAGGCTCCGCCAACACGCCTTTCAATATATTTACTGGAAAACACCGGTTTTTCATTTGGTAAACAAATAAGGTTAGATATAGAGGAAAGAAGAGATGGAAGCACAAAAAATGATAAATAGGTTAGAGTTGCAGGAAAATGGGACTGGAGAGAAAGAGACCCATCAGAGGTTTCTCTGTGGGAAGAAGTAGCCACCACCAACACCACTGATGTAGCGCTTTTTTTTGCACACTCTAGTTAGCTTATGCTCCAGATCGTCTTACCCGTCGGAAACCCTTGCAGAGAGAGAGAGAGAGAGAGAGAGAGAGAGAGAGAGAGAGAAAGAGATTAGGAGTTGGTTGTAGATTCTTGCATCATCCTATTGTAAATTCATGCTGAAAGAGGAGAGTATTAGGGGTCTATTTGCAGAGGGTAATGGCGTTGAGAGCGATAGGTTCCTATCGTTAATGGCGGGCGAGAAAGAGAGATAGAGAGAGACGCCCTCTGCAACCCAAAATGGCATAGCAGAGAGAGACCCGAAAGGGTAGGCACCTTTTCGGGGTCGTACAAGTTGTTTTTTTATTTCTTTTACATTCAAAACTTAAACCATTGACGAAAAAGCTAAAAAGTTAACGGAAACGTTATATGCTACGTGGCATTCATCCAAAATGCAAAACTGACGGCCACGATGTTCGCATGAACAAAAAGCTCATGTTCAGCATGACCTGATCCGCTTCCATTTTAAGGACCATTGATGGAAAAAAAAATCAAAGCCTGAGCATCGAGTTCCAGGACGTAAATTACAGAATTGTGATGTTCATTTGCATATTATTTGTTCATATTTGTGTGCAGTTCTGGCTTTTATGAGGTTAACTAACGTGCCAATCAGGATGACTTTCATATTGTCATGCCATTGCTGCAAAAATAACTAAAGTTTATTTTGTAATGAAGAAAATGACTCATTGAATGGTTATTTGTACAACAACTTTGGTAATGAATTTACGTAACTTATACTAGATAAGTTTTACAAAAAAAATTAATGTGAGAAAGAGGGGACTTACTAGGAGTCTCTAAAATCCTTTTTGAAATTGTAGAGATACCGTATACAAGCTTCGATCGTTCTTCGCCTGACGGGAAGGTAGGATCCATGCAAGTTCTTCGATCTCCATATTTCGAATTGCACTGTCAGATGCTCAAATATGTAATAAAGATCAAAGTGTATTTGTATCTATTATTAAAATACTAAAAATTAAAAAAAAAAAAGAATACAAGTGAATAACGTGAAAATTTATTTGTTTTCATACTCGAGGGTCCGTTAAGCTTTTAGGCTCCTTTTTAGTTCGACAGTACCTCCATGCAAGTACGAAGGTTCTTCAATCGCTTCCACAGCACCTCTACGAAGGTATGACAACTTGAAAGAGAAAGGCATGATAAGGCTATAGCTCATTCTCTTATGGCCAATACTTGGACAAGAAATTTTCAGATTTTTTTATCAACTCACAATATAGGGGGCTACACTTATTTATAGGTATTCTGCATGGGATAAGGATTAAGGAATTACTGAGTTTTAATCCAACCCAAAAAGATTTGTTCTTATTCTTATGGAGGATAAGTCTCATCAAAGAAGAGTTCTACTTGAGATAGGACTTTGGGTATGACATGATTTTATTTTTTTTAGGCTCTAGAGAGACAATGATAGGTTTTTAGGTAGTTTTTATCCAAATAACGTGTGAATGAGGTTTCTATAGGTTTTCTATGAATTGGATAATAAAATTTTGGATCTTCACAATCAGATCATAATTCGGATCCATTATGGCAAGGTAACTTGTTTTAGCCATAACTTTCTATCCAAATACCAAATTGAGGCACTATTTGATGCATTGGAAGACTAACATCCTCAATTTTAATTAATATTTTAAGTAAAAAATAAATTCAATCAGCTTAATTGTTAAAAATGTACTCAAAATGAGCCCTACTTGAAAAAATAGGATTTTTATTGAATAAGTTATATTGTTTTGAACATAACTTCCTACTCTAATATCATATTAACTTGATTTTTAGCTTGTTGAAAAGATAAGATAATTTAAATTAATTGATATTTTGAACAAAAGTATAGAGAATGTCGTTTTAGAGTACAAAAGTTTAAGCTAGAAGAACTTTATAACAACCTGATCAAAATTGAGGTGTTTATAATTACTTATATATTTTTTCACCATTCTTCATTTTTTTTTAAATAGCCATGCTTGGAACCTTATAAGCAACTCAGTTATCTTTCTAGTGCTTGACCTTACTATGATTGAATTATGGTTATAACGCTATAAGTTAGTACCTGAATCATATGAAACAAAATTTAGTATTTGTTAGATAACTTATAGAAAGTTGTATGTTGTTTTCATGGTTTCTCTGGGCCGGATGATTGAAAGCAGGCTGGAGTATGGATAACGTACATTTTTTTGGTTCTGCTCTTGATGAGAGCAATGATTCTGTAACACCCCGATCTGGTACCTCAGGAGTCCAAGTTCGGTTGGTATTACTTTTCAGAGGGAAAGAGTTCAAAGTTCACACAGAGAAAATGTGGCTAATTTTTTTTCTTTATTCTTATTCCAATAATTCACTTTCTTCCACAATGTTCATCATTGATAACAAAAATAAAATAACCAATACATTATTGTCAATGACATAAAAAAATAAATACTACCAATGCTCAGCCGAAGAAGGAAAAGAAGTCGATCAAGCTCAGTCTGTGCTAGTGTGCCTGAAACCTACAGTTGTAATTAAATATTTTGGGGGTGAGTTTACAACCTAGTAAGAAATAATTATAAGCAAATAAACACTTAAACTTATAATTGTAGTTGGCTCTAAATCCCAAGTCTGAGTTTAGTTTTCGACACACCATACAAGTTTGCATATTTTAATTTCCCCCATTAACTTTTTTAAAAACTCTCTCACAACCAACTATCACTAGGTCGGCTATACAGGTAATAGCCGTTTATGGGCGTAGCAACCCATGTAGAACACATCAATTCTATAATGTTGGCCAGATAATGAACCATACACTCTCAGTGGTCCTCGGACCACCAGGCATTGTAGTGAAACCACCATGGGAACTCTACCGATAGCTAGCTGGGAGGTCAGGCTCTCAATCTCGGTATGGTTCATGCTACATCCTAACCATGATGATTATCAACCAACCATGGTCATCTAGAGTCTCAACCCAATGTGAGTGTGACCCTATGTCATATATCAGTTCAACACATTTAACCACATTCTCAAACTCAAAATTCGCTCGTTATCTCACGAGTGATGTCGTAAATTGATCACGACATATCTCACTCTTTAATCTCATGATGACATTAGGACTCACACTATCTCTCACTAAGCATGTAACGATGTAGTGTCTCTACATCGTTAAATTACTGGCGACCCACTCTCCATGGTGGTTGCAATCTGACCGTAAACTAGGTAGCCCTTACCATAGGTCGCTACTTTCAGGATTTAAGGGGTTATGCATGTTAATCTCAATATATCCATTCACACCATGAATAGAATAAATGAGACTCCAATCTAAACATAATCTCATCACAGACATGCTATCACAAATATAATCTCTATCTAATATGCATGACATACCAAAACTAACATGTATAGCACAACTAACATACAAATGCAATCAACTCATAATGTCAAGCATAAAAAATTTATGCATGTCATGGTCTCATTAAAAAATTATCATACTAATCATATACATTTACAACATTACAATAACATGCAACGTAAAAATATTTATTTACATTTAAAATTGCTCATAATATCTCTTTATTATGTTCTAGATGCAATCAAGTCTCAAGACACTTTGATAGTAGAATTTGGTCATTACATGAACATATTCACAATAATGCACAAAAACCTCTTAGAATTACTAAAATACTCTTCCTAAATTGACTCATAAAACCTTGATTTTTGTGTCACTAATTTAACCAAAACCAATGAATCAGTGGATTCCCCTCTACGATACGAGTCCAACGCACCAAACCTCACTCAATTCTAAGTTTAGGGTGCAAAGTTATGTCCATTTTACCAAAATGGATCTCGGGTACCCAAAAGAGTATTTTGGTTATTTCAGATTTATGTACAATTCGATACTAATTCACCACCCGATCCAGATCCATTTATGATCTGGATCCAACACCATCTAACTAGATTCAGATCCATTACTCATCTGGATCCAGAATAGTTTGACTGGATCCAAAATGGTCTGACTGGATCCAGAACATTCTGATTAGATCCAGAAAAATCTTGACTGGATCTAGAACAATCTGACTGAATCCAGATAGTCTAACTGGATCTAGACCCATTTCTGATATGGATCCAAGATTGATCCAATCAGATCCATAATAGTCAGTTTGGATCCAGATCAAACTGGATCTGAACTAAGAACCCAGATTCAGTCAGACCGAACCGATTTGGTCTGACTCGGGTTAATCCAAACTGGTTCGGCTCAGACCCGATTCGGTCTAAACTAGTTTAGTTCAGACCGGTTCGGTCTGAATCGACCCACATAAATTGATTCGGCTAAACCTAGTTTGGACTAAATCGGTTCGACCTGAACCGGTTCAACCAACAATTTCTTTTTTTTTCATACTGACTCGTCCTCGAGTTCGGCCTGGGTGCGACCAATTTTTTCATACTGACTCGACCCTTAGTTTCACTATTTTTTTTTAATGCAGACTCGGTCTCTTAGTTTCACTATAGATATATGAAACATGTTGTGAATTCAATACAAGGAAGGTGACAAAGTCAGTCTGTATGTCGTCTGACCAACTCTCACGAGTATCTTGAATGGTCCAGTATATGTTGGATTCAATTTTCCTCTTCGACTAAAATGCATCACTCCCTTAAAAAGAGATATCTTCATAAATACATGTTCACCTTACTCAAATTCCAACTCACCACGTCTTTAGTCTGCATAACTTTTCTATCAACTTTGCGCTATTAGAAGACACTCTCGAATCAATCTCACCTGGTTTGTCATCCGTTGCACCATATCAGGCCCTAACAATCTTCTTTCTCCGACCTCATCCCAACATAAGGGTTTTCAATACTGCCGACCGTACAATGCCTCAAATGGAGCCATGCTTATACTTGCTTGAAAGCTATTATTGTAGATAAACTCCATCAAAGGTAGAATATCATTCAACGAGTCACTATACTCTAAGGTACATGCCTGCATCATGTCTTCCAAGGTCTAAATGGTTCGTTCTGATTGTCTGTCAGATTGGGGGTGAAAAGCCGTACTCATTCTTAATTGTGTCCCCATAACTTCCTGAAAACTCTGTCAGAATCGCAACGTGAACTTCGAGTCTCTATCCAAAACAATCGAATCCAGTACTCCATGAAGTTTGACAATATCTTTGATGAACAACTGCGCCAATTGATCACAAGAGTGAGTTGTCTTACATACCAAAAAGTGAGCTGACTTAGTTAGCCTGTCTACAATCACCCATACTGAATCCATCCCATTCTTGGTTCTTGGAAGTCCTGAGACGAAGTCTATAGTGATATCTGCCCATTTTCATTCAGGTATGGAGAGTGGTTGCAGTAGTCCACCGGGTCGTTGGTGTTCAAACTTCACTTGCTGGCACACCAGACACTTGCTTACAAACTCAGCAATATCTCTCTTCATACCACTCTACCAAAATATATCTTTCAAATCTTGATACATTTTGGTGTTGCCAGGGTTGATGGCATATCTTGAGTAGTGTGCCTCGCTTAATAACTGGTGTCTGAGTTGACTATCCATAGAAATGTACACTCTATTACAAAATTTGAGAAGTCCTTGATCATCGACTTTGAAGTCTGACTCCTCACCTTCTGACTAAATTGGGCCAACTCAGGATCTAAGGGTTGTTTTTCCTTAATTTGATCTCACAATTCTGACATCAATGTAGTTTGCACGAATAATACTTGACCTGGTAAGCATTGAGCTTCTGCTTTCTGATGCACGACCAAGGAAAATAAATCTCAATCCATGAGTCTGACTAATGCTCTTGACTTCTTGCTAAAAGCATCAATGACTACATTAGATTTTCCAAATGATACTTCAGCTCAAAATCATAATCTTTTAAAAATTCTAGCCATCTTCTTTGTCTCAAGGTTAAGTCTCTTTGCAAAAAGAAGTGTTTAAGGCTTTGATAGTCAGTAAAAACTTTAAATTGTTTGTCATATAAGTAGTATCTTTATATCTTGAGGGCGAAAACGGCTACTGCAAGCTCTAAGTCATGCGTTGGATAGTTGACTTCATGCGTTTTGAGTTGGTGAGATATGTAAGTTATCACCTTATCATGCTGCATCAGAATGCAACCCAATCCTTTACGTGAGGCATCACTATAAATAGCAAAACCTCTGAATCCAAAAGGCAAGACCAACACTGGAGTAGTGGCCAAATGCTTTTTTTATCTTATGAAAACTCTGTTCACACTTGTCATTCCTTTCGAATTTTATGTCTTTCTTAGTGAGCTTTGTCATTGGAGCTGCTAATAGAGAAAACCCTTTCACGAATCACCGATAGTACCCAGCTAATCACAAGAAACTATGAATGTTGGTAAGATTCTTGGGTCTAGACCAATTGATGATTGCTTCAATTTTTGCAAGGTCTACCATAATTCCATCTTTAGAAACAATATGTCCAAGAAAGGACACTTATTCAAACCAAAAGGAACACTTAGAGAATTTGGCATATAGTTGATGTTCTTTGAGTGTCTGTAAGACTATCCTCAGGTGTTCTCCGTGTTGCTTTCTCGCGGTGGAATAAATGAGGATGTCATCAATAAATACCACCATGAACTTATCTAAATATGATTTGAAAACTCTATTCATAATATTCATGAAGGTTGCTGGTGTATTAGTCAGACCAAAAGGCATGACCAAGAATTCATAATGGTCATATCTTAATCTAAATGTCATCTTAGCTACATCTTCTTTCTTAATTTTCAATTGATGATAACCCGATCTCATATCCAACTTTGAGAAATATGCAACTCCTTGAAGTTGATCAAACAGATCATCAATACACGACAATGAATATTTATTTTTGATGATCACTGCGTTTATCTGTCGATAATCTATGCACATTTGCAGTGATCCATCTTTCTTCTTAACGAACAGAATTGAGCACCCCAAGGAGATACTGATGGTCAAATAAAACCTTTCTCTAATAATTTGTGCAGTTTCTCCTTGAGTTGCTTAAGTTCTGTGGGTCCATTCGATAGGAAGCCTTTAAAATGAGCGTTGTTCCCAAAACAAGATCAATTTGAAACTCAATTTCTCGATTGGAAGAGAGGTCTGAAAGTTCCTCCAAAAAAATATCAGCATAATCATGAACTATGTCCATATCAAATATGATGAGGTCTTATCTCTCTTCGGTCTTCATGTAGGCCAGAAATCCCATGCATCCTTCTTGAATGTATTTATTAGCCTTTAGGCGTGATATGATCGTTGTCTCGGGTAGTTTCCTAACACCCTAATATCTGAAAGTTGAGGTCTTGGGGGTTTAAAAACTAACACTCTTCTTTCTGCAATCAATAGTGGCATGATAGTCTGATAACCAATCCATGCAAAAAACATCATCTATATCTTTGAAATCGAGTTGCAATAAGTTTACAAGCAACTCACAACTTTTTATATTCACTATAAAGTTGGTATATACCGTGTCCACAATGGTGGACTCACCTATAGGTGTTTCTATCAAGTAAGAAACACTCAATCGAGAAGGTGCAACGGATAATCGTTTCTCAAAAGTTGAGGTAGTGAAACTATGTGTACCTATAGAGTCGAACAACTCATGTGTTGTATTGAAATTATCACGTACTAGGCTTATCATTATTTGATTCATTTATACACTTATAAAATTCTATCACATATTAGTGATTACGACATTCATTTACTCAAAATATCTTATTTTATTTGATTAATCATCCGAGTACACATAAATAAAATATTACTAAGCAAACAAGAAGAAAATAAAGCAAAACAAGGAATAATCAAACTAAACTAAATAAAACTAAGTATTTTTAAATGTGTCATCATGTAAATCTTCGATCCATCCAAAGCTTGGTTCTCTCTTTAAACTCATTTGCGTCTACTAAGGGTGGGTCATAAGAAGAGCATTCAAGTGGTATAGGAGTAAAGTAGGATCAATTGTGGGATCCTCAAGGATAGGTAGGATACCCATATTGTATAAGAGTGAAGTGAGAGTGTAGGTAGTTAAGGCGGGATCAACAGTGAGATCTTCATCTTTGCCTTCCTCCCATAAATTTCTCGATGTTGCTCGTCCCTGAACTAGTTCTCGGCTATATCATACTTTCTATATGGCCTAAATTATTGTTCTCTTGGTTTCTTCAGCAAGAAACTTCTCGGTCGGATTTAAAACTCCTCGATTGGCTGCACTCATGGCAGCCGCCTAGATGGCTCGGGATATATGTCTTTCCTTTCCACTAGACATATGAGATCATTTTCGAGACAAAAAGTTTGCGCTAGGGAATGCTCTCTTTGCGACTCCTCGAGCCATCATCCAATCTCTCGTCATCTGGCCACATACTGATAGAGCTCTCTGACGGTGAGACTAGTGAGTCTCTCGTCTGTAAGACTATGTCGACCACTTCTGAGTAGTGTCAAAGTAGTCATGTTGGTACATATCTCTTTCCCTAGCTATGATGTAAATCAATAGGGATCATTGTGTCAACTCTCTAACAATCTGAGTCATTTTTGCCATTACTCTAGTAACCAGCGCCATTACTGCGATGAACTTTTCTCTTTCTACGACAGGTGACTCAAAAAGGTCTTACACCCTAGGGTCTTTATGATTTTCGTGCTCGCTAGCTATTTTTAATCATAAAATAATCTAATTACTAATGTGTTCTTATCGAGCAAAGACTTAGATCATATCCTATGTCATTGAACTTATTATGAATGATAAACTTTTTTGTGTGAACCTGATCCTGATACCACTTTGTAACACCCTGATCTGGGACCTCAGAAGTCTGAGTTCGGTTGGTATTACTTCCCAGAGGAAAATAGTTCAAAGTTTACATAGAGAAAATGTGACTAAATTTTTTTCTTTATTCTTATTCCAATAATTCACTTTCTTTCACAATGTTCATCATTGATAACAAAAATGAAATAACCAATACATTATTGTCAATGACATAAAAAAATAAATACTATCAATACTCTGTCGAAGAAGGAAAATAAGTCGATCAAGCCTGGTCTGTGCTAGTGTGCCTGAAACCTACAGTTGTAATTAAACATTTGGGGGTAAGTCTATAACCCAATAAGAAATAATTAGAAGCAAATAAACACTTAAACTTACAGTTGTAGTGGGCTCTAATCCACTAGTCTTAGATTAGTTTTTGATACACCCTACAAGTTTGCATATTTTAATTTCTCCCATTAACTTTTTTAAACACTCACTCACAACCAATTACCACTAGGTCGGCTATACCAGTAATAGTCGTCTATGGGTGTAACAACCCGCGTAGAACACCCAATTCTACAATGTTGGCCAGACAATAAACCATACACTCTCAATGGTCCCCGAACCATCAAGCACTGTAGTGAAATCACCACGGGGACCCCACCGGTAGCTAGCCGGGAGGTCAGGCTCTCAATTTCGGTATGATTAATGCTATATCCTAACCATGATGGTTATCAACCAACCATGGTCCTCTAGAGTTTCAACCCAATATGAGTGTAACCCAAAGTCATATCTAAGTTCAACACATTGAACCATGTTTCAAACTCGAAATTCACTCATTCTCTCACAAGTGATGTCATAAACTAATCACGGTAGATCTCACTCTTTAATCTCATGATGGCATTAGGACTCACATTATCTCTCACTAAGCATGTAACAATATAGTGTATCTACATCGTTAAATCATCGACGACTCACTCTCCATGGTGGATGCACTCTGATCGTGAACCAGGTAGCCCTTACCACATGTCGCCACTTTCGAGATTTAAGAGGTTATGGATGCTGATCTCAATATATCTATTCACACACCATGAATAGAATAAATGAGACTTCAATCTAAACATAATTTCATCATAGACATGCTATCACAAATATAATCTACTTCTAACATGCATGACATACCACAACTAACATGTATATCACAACTAACATGCATACGAAATCAACTCATAATGTCAAGCATAAAATTTTTATGCATGTTATGGTCTCATTCAAAAATTAGCACGTTAATCATATATATTTACAATATTACAATAACAAGTTATTTACATTTAAAATTGCTAATAATATCTCTTACCTTAAATGCAAACATTGTGCTCTAGATGCAACCGAGTCTCAAGGCACTTTGACAATAGAATCTGGTCATTACATGAACATATTCACATTAATGCACAAATATCTCTTTTAGAATTATCAAAATACCCCTCCTGAATTGATTCATGAAACCTTGATTGTTGTATCAGTAATTTAACCAAAACCAATAGACTAATGGATTCTCCTCTATGATACGAGTCCAACACACCAAACCTCACTCAATTCTGAGTTCGGGGTGCAAAGTTATGTCCATTTTATCAAAATAGATCTTGGGTACCCAAAAGAGTATTTTGGTTATTTCGAATTTATGTATAATTTGATATTAATTCATCACTTGATCTAGATTCATTTATGATCTGGATCTAATATTGTCTAACTATATTCAGATCCATTACTCATCTGGATCTAGAACAATCTGACTGGATCTAGAATGGTCTGACTGGATCCAGAATAATCTGTCTAATTGGATCTAGACCTATTTCTGATATGGATCCAACACTGATCCAATCAGATTTAAAACAGTCAGTCTCGATCCAGAACAGGTCTAAATCAAACAGGATCTGAACTAAGAACCCAGATTCAGTTAGACCAAACCGGTTTGGTCTGACTCAGGTTGATCCAAACTGGTTCAGCTAAGACCTGATTTGGTCTGAACCAGTTTAGTTCATACCAGTTCGATCTTAACCAACCTATATAAATCGGTTTGGACTGAACCAGTTTGACCCGAACCGGTTCAACCAACATTTTCTTTTTTTTTTCATATTGACCCGACCTCAGGTTCGGTCTGGGCGCAACCGGTTTTTTCATATTGACCTGACCCTAGGTTTCAATATTTTTTTTGAATGCAGACGCGTTCTGGGTGCGACCCAGACCGACCCGGTTCGGTCTGGGTCGCACCCAGAACAACCCTCGGTCTGCCCTAAAAAAAGTCGAAAGGGGCAAAGCCCCTTTCTTTTACAGAGAGGGGGCGACCATCAGTCGACCCTCTCCTCTGTACCCTAATCGGCAGCCAGCGTCGACCGACCTTCCCTGTGATAGAGGGATCGACCACCAGCATCGACCGGCTGGCCGACCCTCTCTCTCTCTCTCTCGCATCTTCTCTGATTTTTTTTCTTTCTCTACAACATTCATCAGCAGCCATGGCTACCAGCCCTCAACCCGCGGAAGACGAAGAAGATAAAAAGAAGAAGGGAGGGGGGGATGCTCACCTTGTCGCCATCGTCGCAGTTGCCAGTAGGCTCTCCTCTCTATATTTCCTCTTGCTCGAGTGAGGGGGAGGGGTGCATTGTGATGGCTATTTATAGCCCTCACGATGGGATGAGGATAACCCTCACCCCCCGACGATCGTGGGGGGGAGGTTTATCCTCATTCCCAATTCTTTTCCATGGAGAACACGGTTTCTCAAATGAAAAACCAATTTTCTCCTCTCATTTTTTTTAAACGGTTATCCCTCCGACGAGTTCGTCCGAGGGGGGTTTACAGATTCCACGATAAACTAGAGCTCTACATTGCATACCATGACAAGCTAGACCTCTGTATTGCATATCCTGAACCATCGTACTGTGCAGAACTATTTGACATTGCATACCTCTATATTGCTTCCAGTCAGTGTTGATGAGGTTAAACTTGACTCCTAGCTCTCGCTGTAGAACAGACTAGTAATCAAACAGTGTTCTTTTTTTTGCCCCCTCTGAAAGAATATAAGCACAGTAAATCAACTTTACATTATGAGCCATCTTTTCTAGTTCTTTTGCTTGCTCTTCTAGGACTGGCTATTGTTCTTGTTTGATTGTAGGCCTTAATCGATGTGGAGTTGTAGGTTGAGATGGCACAACTATTTGACGCCCAATATCAAAAAGAGGAAACATCTGACCAAGGAGGATTTGATTATAAGGCTCCGTAGACTCCTCGGTAACAGGTACAATGAGTATATATACGAAAATGGGTCGGTGCTAAACCCATTTGGTGCTAAACCACATGCTAAATGGGTTTTTCAACTTTTCCGATGCTTTTTAGGTGGTTCCGGCCCTGTAAATGTGTTGGGCATGGTCTATTTACTAAGAATTCACACCTGGATCATGTGTTTTCTAGGAAAAAACTGATGTTTAGAGCCTTAAAATTTTACAAAGATTTTGGACCATTGATTTTTAGAACTTTATAAAAACCCACCCATGTGTTGGAATCAAACGCTTCAAGAGCTGATCCTTATAAAATCAAGTACATAGATTACATATGTACGGTCAGAATTTAAAAATAAAATAAAAAAAGCTCAAAAAATTCATTTAGCATGCAGTTTAGCACCAACCCATTGCTCTCTCTCTCTCTCTCTCTCTCTCTCTCTCTCTCTCTCTCTCTCTCTCTATATATATATATATATATATATATATATATATATATATATATATATATCAATGAGTTCCTTCATCTATTTTCCCATCATCTTATCTTTATTCTCTTATTTTCTCAAGTATCTTAATTAGCTCCTATCAAAGAAAAAAAACAAAAGTATCTTAAATAGTTATCCAATAGAATCAACATATACCCATGGCACTTACTGGCAATTAAGGCAAACATATTAATCCGCAAATAACCAAGGGACCCCTCATTTCAATTTTCAACCATCTCTAAAGTCTAAACAAATCAATACAGTTTCAACACTTCCCTTTCCTGGCTACCTTGATGAGTTGATTTCTTCATACAGCTACCCTACATCTTGCCATTGGTTGCCCATTTCCAAGCCCACTAACACCTTTCAAATCATTGGCCATCTCTTTTCATACACGACATCCCAAGTCTAGAGAACCACTGAATCACTAGAATCCAGTATTGCTTTTGTAACACAATATCCAGTTGAAATATCCACCAAAAATCTGTCCAACCAATCCTGTTCCTCCTCTGCCTTAGCCTTCCCATATATAAGCCCTTCTCCTTCCTATCCAACTTGACTTTCTGTGTTCGTGGGTGGGTTTTGTGACTTTTGGGTGAGGATGGTCAGGAAATGCTCACATTGTGGGATCAACGGCCACAATTCTAGGACTTGCAGTAATTACAGAGGAGGTGGTTTGGTGTTCAATTGCAGGTAACTTCTCTAATGAGGAAGAGTCTTAGCATGGCGGTGTTGAACCACAAAATTTACCAAAAAATGAAGACATGATTAAAAGCGATATGCATTTAAAAAAGCCAGATAAAAAAGGTATAAAAAATGAGTTAAAAGAATCAGCAACTGGTAAATAAGGGTTCAATTTGGTCTTAATTTTATAAGATGTATGACACACACACATGCACGCTCACACACAGACGGAGATTTGCAGTATTCTTTTTTTTTTTATAACCCAAATAAACCGCACCCAGCACAAAGATCTGATCGTGATGGCTCAGCCTGCCATACCTACGGTCGTCATGCCGGCAACGTAAAACTCCGAGGCTAGGACCGTTGCCCTCGGGGCCTATGCTAGGCATTGGCTTGCACAGAGGGGTGACGCCCATGAAAATCGAACCTTGGGTTGAGATCAAAGGAGGCCAAGTGTCATAGCCAATCACATGCCAACATTTCATGGGCCTACAGTTTCAGAGTGCAGGCCCCACATGAAATGCTGTCACGTGACTGGCTATGGCACTTAGCCATGGCACATAGCTGCTCCCTGTATACCTGCTCCACACTACCACGCCAACCCCCCTTGGGGCCTTTTGCAGTATTATTTGGAAATGAATTTTTCTTTTTGTTCTTAAGTTTTATCCATTTCTAGGAAAACCCCAAAAGCAAATTCTTTTGAGACTAGTTTAGATGCCTTCAGCTCAGTTTGTGCTTGGCTCACACATCCAACCTGATCAATGATTCCTTTTCTATTGTTCAAAACGTATATAGTCCTTTACTATAATGTGTGTCTATACCACCACAGTGGTTACCCATGTGATCAGCAGAGTTCTGTTTCAAGCTGAAGGCCCAAGATTGAATCTCACTGCTGTCACATGGGGTCTGCAATTGCTTTATCATGGTTGAGGGACGTAAGGCTTGGTGGTCGTGTCCCAAATCCAGAGTTTTACTTTGCAGGGAGGTGAGACCTAGTTCTTGATGAGGGTTTTTCTGTCATAAAAAACAAATCTTTGCTGGATTGATCTGATTGGAATACAGGATGGTATTGAGTTATTGGTCTCTAGAGAATTCTCCAGTTGGCTGTAATTCATTCTATTGGGGTGGTGGACACGATATTGATTTTGATGATGCCCACCCTGAGCTAACACAAGATTTGGGCTGGTAAACGATTCTTTTTTATTTTATTTACACATGAAATATATATATATATATATATATATATATATATATATATATATATATATATATAATATACTTGAATATATATTTTTATATTATACTTAATAGTTCATATTTTATGTATATATTTTTCATTCATCCATCTATTTATATATATATATATATATATATATATATATATATATATATATATATATATATATATATATATATATATATATATATTATCTACACGAGCTCTCCGGAGCAGAGCTGAACACCATGTGTTCAGGCTCAACTTGTTTAACTTAAACGAGCTGCTCCTGGCTCGGCACGCCAACTATCCGAACTGATCAGGAACGAGTTCGTGACAAGTCAAACCTAGCCGAGTCACTAGCTGCTGGATTCGTTTACCAACCCTACTGTTAGGGTATATTTCCATGGTAATTGGTTCAACAAGTCTTGGCAGTAAAAGCATTGCAGCATACCTTTTCAACTAAGGAGTAGGAATGTTGGATTTCTTGGCCTTGATGATGCATGTATCATTTTCATAATAGTGCGCAGGTTATAAGCTCACTAGGGTTTCACCTTTTTAGTTAAGGACAGCCATATATATAGTCTGTCACTTGATATATGAGAGGACCATGTTTCAAAACGCATGGGGAGCATCCCCTTGCTGCAAGGATAAAGGTAGATGTACTAGCTAGGTGGATAGAGAGACCTCAAGGGTTTTGCCACCTAGAGGCCTACCAATGTAGAGTTGGTGATGAAATTTTCTCTTGGATTATATATATCCAAAAAAGATAAAATACAGGCTATAGGAGTTGGAACACAAGTGGAGTATTGTTTCAATGCTCTCCCTAATGTTACCAAATGTTTGAAGCTCATTTAGTCATTATCACAAGCCAATATATTGGCATTTACCATTTTCCTATCAATATAAATTTGACAATACGTAACAAATTTAGCAGCAACTTAACAATTATTCAAGAGGTGGGCCACGTAAGGCAGGGTGGTCGTGGGGCTTTTCCTTGCTTGGGCGTAGGAACGATATTCAATATGTGGCTAAATTTTGGCTACTTCTAATCATAAATATATAAAATAAAAATTGTTTTTGGATCAAAACTTAAAGGTCATTTGCCATACTCTACATCTAAACTTATATATCTAAACCTAAATTAAAATCTAAATAAAACCAACTATATCTCATGTTTGGTCTCACTAGGTGAACCTTATTTGTGCATCCATTTAAGTATTAGACCAACAATAGTTATGTGCTTAACACTGCCTCACACCATTTGATTGAAATGAAACCAGTAGGATCCAAACTACCTTGAAAATGATAACTGAAAAAAGACAAAATAAAATTAAGGAAAAAATTTATGCAAATCAAGAAAAGGGAAAATCAAAATTGGAAAGGAATAAAGAAATGAAAAAAAAAAGGAAAGCGTGGGAGTTTTTATTAATTCAATTATTTCTATCATTCCCAATCAAAATCCTTAGATAACGTTGGAGTTAACATATCTCAGTCGATACAAACATAAAAAAAAAATTTACAGAATAGGTAAATATCAGTAAAAGGAGTGGAGATTTTGCTTTAAATGTCGTGATATATCTCGATATGCGATTTTTTTGGCTTTTCTTTTTCCCGATGAAGAAGCCGGGGGAGAGGGGCTTCATCTCTTTATTACTGAATATGTGCATAAGAAAGTATGGTAGCTAAGCCAGCGTGACTCAGACTGACCCAGCTCATGGCAAGTAGACGAGAAGGACAGCAGATCAGGGCCAACGGACCTAGCTTAGATAGAAAACTGTCCAAGTCACCTTGGGTGCCATCCATCAACAAAATAACAACTCAATCAAGTTTTCAATCTCAGGTTTCAGAAATTTAAGATAGACCATTGTTCAACAAATGACCACCTGAGTTCCATCAAAAAATGACCACCTGAATTGCTTTTTTATTCACCTAACCCTAGCTAACTTTTGAAATTGACAATTGGCTCTTTTTCTTTTAAATTATTGAATGCCATGCATTTTTCTAGCTATACTTGGGGAAATCAGTAATTTTGGAGAGAAAAGGCAACTCAGGCAGTCATCTAGCATTTTTTTGAAAAAGGTAATTAAGCTTTGATTTTTAATTTTTGAAACTTGAGGTGGCACAATGTAAATTTTCTGTACGTTAGGTGCCTATATGTAAATTACCCTATATCTTGATACCGCTTTTTGGATTTTAGATTTACGAAGTTTCTTCTACTTTCTTCCTTTTTTTTTGATAGGCAAGGTGCGTCTAGGCAGACCCTACCAATTATGGTAACGGGGGTTCTGCTTATCTGGTAGGATTAGCTAGTGCACCTCACCTTGTGTTGGGATGTTGCATGTTCAAAACCTTATGGTATAGTTGTATAACTAGTAGGGGTCTGCCTAACCCCAGCTTGCCTTTAAAAAAAAAAAGGCTCCTATTACACAACCTTACCATTGTGTGTTAAGCATATCCACTACAAGAAATCTGTGGATTAGCGATGGTCGTAATCCGTCGCTGAACAATTTAGCGATGGATAACTTTCATCGTAATTTCTTAGTCAGTGACAAAAAATATTTGTCGCTACTTTCGTCACTAATTTGTGACGAATTAGCAAATGTCATGATTCATCGCAAGGCCATCGTTAATCCATAGAGATTTGGTTTTGTGACAGATACACATCCGTCGCTATTATAGCGACAAAATTGCGATGGATTACAATCTTTCGCAAAACATCGACCAATTCAGTTTTCTGACGGATAAATATTCGTCGCTAAATTTGAGGCTGATACTAATTAGCGATGGATAATATTCGTCGTAAAAAGTAAAAAAAATTAAAAAAATGTGTTTGAAAAATAAGTATCGAGAACAAATTTCTCGTTATACAATTTATATATCTTGTGTATAAAAAATAAAGTGCACATAAAAAATACATATACAAAGCAGCTGAAACAAATTTAACACAAGATACAATGTGAAAAAATTTATCGATCCACTATAATCTTCGTCAAGTTCTAATTATTTACAAGTGAACATTTACAAAGAGTTTCTTTTGAAACAACAAGAAGGTGCAACAAATTCAACACATGAATCTAATCATCGCTAAGATTCTGAGCATCATCTTCTTCATTGTCTCGATTTGCCCCTTCATCCATGCCTCCATCAACTCCACTACGCTGATTATCTTCAACATCTTACAAGAGAAAAGAAAGATTAGTATTGATAAACAAAATACAATAAAATAAATTATATGTAATGCATCTAAACTAAAGCAATCAAAGTAACATGAATGAATTACACAGACTAGCTAGCAATAAAGTGAAGGACATTAACAAAATTCAGATATGTGTTCTAAGGCAGACAGAATTTTTTTTTATAGTGATTCAATCATGCAGATATGTGTTTTAAGGTTGTCAAAAAGATATCATAGTGATTCAAGTATGCATATATGTGTTATAGGGCTATCAAATAAATGTCTTTTGTATCACAATCATGCTTATATGTGTTCTAATGTTGTCAAAAAACTCTCATAATGATTCAATTATGCATATATATTTTTAAGGTTGTCAAAAAACTTTTATAGTGATTCAAGCATGCATATGTGTTCTAAGGCAGTCAAACAATTCCATAGTGATGAAATCATGCTTATATATGTGTTCTAAGGTTGTCAAAAAACATTCATAGTGATTCAATCATGCATATATATGTGTTCTAAGTTTGTCAAAAAAACTTTCATAGTGATTCAATCCTGCATATATGTGTTATAAGGCAGTAAAAAACCATTTATAGTGATGAAATCATGCTTATATGTGTTCTAATGTTGTCAAAAAACTTTAATAATGATTCAATCATGCATATATGTGTTATAAGGTAGTAAAAAACTTTCATAGTGATAAAATCATGCTTATATGTGTTCTAATGTTGTCAAAAAACTCTCATAGTACTTCAATCAAGTGTATATGTGTTCTAAGTTTGTCAAAAAACTCTCATAGTGATTCAAGCATGCATATTTGTGTTCTAAGGTTGTCAAAAACTTTCATAGTGATGGAATCATGCTTATGTGTGTTCTAATATTGTCAAAAAACTCTCATAGTAATTCAATCATGCATATATGTGTTCAAAGGTTGTAAAAAAATTTCATAGTAATTCAATCATGTATATATGTGTTATAAGGCAGTCAAAAAACTTTCATAGTGATGGAATCATGCTTATATGTGTTCTAATGTTGTCAAAAAACTTACATAGTGATTCAATCATACATATATGTGTTATAAGGCAGTCAAAAACTTTCATAGTGATGAAATCATGCTTATATGTGTTCTAATGTTGTCAAAAAACTCTCATAGTGCTTCAATCAAGCATATATGTGTTCTAAGGTTGTCAAAAAACTTTCATAGTGATTCAAGCACACATATATGTGTTCGAAGGTTGTCAAAAACTTTCATAGTGATGAAATCATGCTAATATGTGTTCTAATATTGTAAAAAAACTCTCATAGTGATTCAATCATGCATATATGTGTTCAAAGGTTGTAAAAAAACTTTCATAGTGATTCAATCATGCATATATGTGTTTTAAGGTAGTCAAAAAACTTTCACAGTGATGGAATCATGCTTATATGTGTTCTAATGTTATAAAAAAACTTTCATAGTGATTCAATCATGCATATATGTGTTATAAGGCAGTCAAAAACTTTCATAATGATGAAATTATGCTCATATGGGATGAAATCATGCATATACTAACTTGAAATCTAACGACATGAAACAAATGACATAAAACTTTCATACTTGACAGGTACCTACAAACGAAGTTTCCCTGTTTTGAAAAAAGCTACATAACTCATTACAGACAACGTCAAAAATTGTTTCATGTAAATAGTCACACATTGTGTCCTCAACAAGTTGGCGGACACCATCCCAAGAATTAGCTGAGTCAATTGGACGCTTAGAGTTGATGCTGGCGGGAGAACTCTGAGAGGCTTGGCTGGAGGAGGCAACGACTGGTGTGGTGTTTATATTACTCCCAAACCTAAACACACGACCCTTTTTTGGTTCACCAATTGTAGTCACCCATGCTGCAGGATCAAAAGGTGAATGCTGAGTGGAGTCATCATCATATCACTCTACCATCTCCTGCTCGTATGACTCCTACAAAGTAATGATTACAGTATGGATTAATAATTAAGAATTATAATATTCATGGTAATTTGTATATTATAATATTTATTAATATAATAAATACGTACTATTGTCGCTCTCGCCTTCTCTGATACGAACTCTTTCGTGCTTTTACGTTTATGTGTTTCAATAAACACGTCCTTGTAAGGCACAATACCTCAATTTTCTTTTTCCTGCGAGGTTAAATGATAAAAAAATCATTTAAAAAGTATGCAACAATACTTATAAATTTGATAATATATATATTGATGAGTTACCATTTTCTTCAGGTAGCTCCCAAAAGTCCTAGATTCACCTGTGTGTAGATGGGCATCGGGCATCTTCGCTCGTTTTTGTGTAGTCTTTGCTGAGCGGTTTCAAAATTCATGCCCCTCTCACTTGTCGCACATTGCATCCCAAAAATCTGACCTGATAGTACGAGGGTCAAGACCCTTCCACTGCAGTTGATCATCTATCCCACCAGATGCTTTTATTGATGCAGTCTTCGTATTGTGCAACATATTTGCAAATTGACTGACCAGTCACCTTCTGCCACACTCGCCTCACGTCCTGTTCCTCTATCGCAGTCGCGAAGCGATTCGAAGCCTACAAATAATTTCAGAAAGTTAATAGACATGACTATAACAAAAAATTAAATATGAAACATATTAGATATGATAAACGATTGTATACCATGAATTTGGACCATAATATGTCCAACACCTCCTTCGGGTACTCTTTCTATTAAGCGACCGGTCCTAGAAGATGATGAACTAGTGATTGCTTAATTTCTCATATTACTTCTTGTGGCTCGAACCTCGTGTTGTATATAAATTGGTACGCATTAACTATCGATATACACTATTTATAATATAAGTATTGAATAAGTGAAAATAAAATACTTACGATCGACTATCGATATACACTATTTGAAAGAGTCATTATGTGTCAGACTGAAAAGACCCTGCATCCGGCATTGTCTCGTGACGTGTATGAATAGCCGGTGTAGGTGAGTCATGTGCAGACGAAACATCATCTATAGAAAAATGAGTTAGAAATTCACATAATGCACATTTAAACTAATCAAATATATAATTAGTTAAATAATATACATATCGAAGCAGCCCATGAAGATGAAGGTTGAGACTGGCTACCACTGGGTGCTCAACCACTGTGACCTCCACGAACCGTATTCTAACAAATAAAAATTTTATTTGGATTAGTTATACAACTCTATATCTTCATGGATACATAATCAAATCAAAAATCACTTTATGCAAGCATGCATACAGTCACATCAAACATTGCAATACATTCAAATCATTTATATCAAAACAATGTCAAACATGTACCTGCAACAAACATACTCCAATATCTCGCTAACTACTACCATGACCAGCATAAAATCCAAACTCCAAAAATAAGAGCATATGAGAAAGTGATGTGGTATGTATTAGAAGATGTATTTCACTAGCACGAGTATGCTTTCTCATCACTTGTTTGACTTTCATATTCTTCTTCTTCCTCCTCCTCCTCTTCGTCCTCTTTGTTTTCTTCTTTATTGGGCGCTCATCCACTTGATATATCATTTGGATCATATTCTTTCATACGTGTGCCATCAGACAATGAAGATAAGACATGCATACCATGTGTGACATCGTGACTATAAGAGAAGTCATACATATCATCTGATTGATAGTAATCACCATCTTCAACAATATTGTCTTCCTGTAACTGATCATACTTGGGGTATAGTTTAGACTTCACCTTGCAAACTGCCCATCATTCATTTTTATCTGACTTCCTTATATTCAGATATGAAGTATAATAAACTTATTGAGCTTGCGAGGCTAATATGAATGGTTCATATATTCCAAACCTTGATTTATGATTCACCTCTACAATGTCTGAGGCTTTGTCAACTCTTATTGTTGTGGGATCAAACCAATAACACTTGAATAAAGTTACCCTGTTATTTATGCCTAAGTAAGTCAACTCCATTATTTCTTCTATAACACCGTAGTAGTCATGCTCATTTTCACCGTAACTGCTAACCTTGACACACACACCACTATTCATCGTTGACTTGTTTACACCGTAGTCTTTTGTATAGAATCAATAACCATTTACGATGTACCCATTATAACATTACACAACTTTGGTCTGACCATTTCTTAAATCACATCTTCCTTGGTCATTAACATCACCATGGCGGACCTACCAGCATAAACAATGACTGTGATCTTGACCAAATAAGTAACTTATTATTGTTTTCACGGAAAGACTATATGTCATTGTCCTTACCAACTCTTTTAACCATGCTACAAACTTATTTTTACGTTCTTTTTGTACTTTTGAATCAATAAGATGTGAAAGTTCTCTTCGCAACTCTAGATCAAATCATTTGCACTTAACAAATATTTATATTATCGAACCATATACTCATGTACAGAACTTAGTGTTACATATTAAGTATACTTACTCGATGTAGGGGTCGATCGCTGAGCAATTAAAAAGGATATAAATTTATGATGCGTCTTGCTCTCAATCTACCAAGAGTTTTGACTGGCAACTGCTAAAGGCATGCCCAAGTGGTTGAAATATCGACAGTTTGTCAGCTACAATAAATTGTTCTCCATCATCATTACAAGGTAGGCAAGTGTAACGTGTTATAATGTAAAGTTCAAAGTACATAGATGTGAATTTTGAAATCTCTTCTAAAGTGTACGCCTCACAAATAAAACCCTCCACTCTTGCTTTATTTCAAACCTTTTTTTTAGGTCAAACATGCATATGTCAACAATATATATCTCATAATATAATAAATTCTCAATAGCATTAGAGAGAAAAATAAAAATAAAAATATACCTTTCAAATAGGTACATTTACCGATATTGTATAGGACCACCAACCCTAAGTTCATATAGCAAATGTATGATTACATGTTCCATAACATCGAAAAATGTTGGCAGAAATATCTTTAATAGATGACAAATAGTAATGACGATAAAATCTTCAAGATTCTTTACCTTAGTTACTAAAACTTTTGATGCACATAATGTTCTAAAAAATCTACTCAACTCGGATAATACCCCCATATAGGTTTGTCTAATATATCATAGAATGCTAGGGGAATCCACCGTTGCATTATGACATGACAATCATGGCTCTTCAACCCATATAATTGTCCCTCATCTATCTTCACAGCCCAAACAATGTTAGAGACATATCCATCTGGAAATCTCAACTATCTCAACCATTGACATACCTGCTTTACTTGATCTAGTTCAAGCACGTACATTGCCTTTGGTTTCAGTACTTTGCCATTATACTCTTTGAGTTCCAATTCTAGTCTTTTACATATTACTTTTAAATCTATATTGGCCTTCAGATTATCTTTCATTTTCTCTTTGACACTCATTACCGTATCGAACACATTATTAAACACATTTTTCTCAACATGCATCACATCCAAATTATGTCGTATCAATAAAGTCAGCCAATATGGTAGTTCCTAAAATATAGATTTTTTTGTGCAATTGTGATCCTTTCTAAATCCAAGGAAAGCCGTCAGATTACGGGCATCTGTCAGTACATATAGAAAGTATCACAATCGTCTTAAAATCTTTATGCTAGACAACTGTCTAGGTGGACCTTTTATTTCAGTTGTGTCTGCTCGGCACACATTCCTTTATCATCGAAATGAATGGTCGCTGGGTAGAAATCGATGGTGATAATTAAACCAGCATGACTTCCTTTCATGCATCAATCTAAAAGATTTTATATCCTCCATGCAGTACAGACAAGCCAACCTCCCATGTATGCTCCAATCAGATAACATACCATATGCAAGGAAGTCACTGATTGCCCATAGAACAACATCCTTCATATTGAAGTTTTATTTTTTGTGGGCATCGTACATGAGAACATCGTCATCCCTCAATATTTTCAATTCATCAATCAATGACCTTAAATATACATCAGGATTTTGGTCCGGAGAGGTCAGACCAGGGATCAATAGAGATAAGAAAAGATTTTGACACTTCATACACAAGCTTAGAGGAAGGTTGTATGGGGTGACAAATACTGACCAACACGAGTATGGAGTTGATCTACTCCCAAATGAATTAAATTCATCTGTACATAAACCAAGCCTAACATTTCTCACTTCCATTGCGAAGGTCTGATGAGTAAAATCAAAGTTCTTCCAAGCTTCCGCGTCAACAGGATGCGCGATATTGTCTTCATCATGTTAAACTTTATTTGCATGTCATCTTATGTGTTTAGTTGTCCTCGAAGACATTTACAATCATTGCAATCTAGGGGTGAGAGGGAAGTAGCGGAGCAACTTGTATGACACTTCTCTTGACATCGTGCTACAATTGCCTCTTGTCTTTGGCTTGAACCAAGGATGCCCACATGATGAACATGATCTGCCATTTTCTTGATCTTTGAAATACAACATGTAGTGATTTGAACAAACATCTATCTTTTGATACCCCATATTTAAGTGTTGACCATAACCTTCACACGATAGAAATTTTGTGTCAATTTCTCATCTTTGGGCAACATACTCTTCACAATAGAGGACAGACGATCAAAACATGATTGACTCAAATTATACCCAGACTTCAAATTTAGTAGTTGAAGAACTGCATCGTTTGCTGCTTCTTCCTCTACCTTAGTTGGTACATCACTAGGACCCATAACAGAACTCAGTTCTGGTCCTGCGACATCAAATATCAAATCCACATATGGATTTTCGTGCACCACATTCACCTGTGCGTCAAAATTCTTCACCATGAAGCGTCCAATTCTGATAATCACTCATAAAACCCTTCATGTATAGGTGATGTCTAACGCCATGAGGTTCTACAAATCGATTGTTCCTACACATTGTGCAGGGGCACCTGATCTGACTTGTGTGATCCATTGTACTGACACTTGCCATTGCAAATTCAATAAAACTGTCAACATCATCCATATATTCAAGTGATTGTCAACTATCTTACAGTACATCCATTCACGGTTTGCAACCATTTTGTCCTATGATGTTACATACATTATCCTAACCAGTTAAAAGATAATCATAAGAATGCTATGATAAAGAAAATATCTAATTTATCATGCATTCATGGTGGATGTAATGATTTGATATCACACACATACACACACACACACACACACACACACATATATATATATATATATATATATATATATATATATATATATATATATATATATATATATAATGTCATTCAATCACAAGAAATATGATGTATGCATTGATAACTTAATATTTTCATGTGCAAAACCATTCATTTGAAGTATGTATGAAGCATTGATAACTTATCATTCATTTTCATGTGTAAACCCATTCATAACATGCTACATTCATTTGAAGCATGCTTTCATGATACAATTTCACATGGAAGGCATAATCAAATTGAAAATAACTTCATGCAAGCATGAATACAGTCACATCAAACATTGTAATACATTCAAATCATTCATATCAAAATAATGTCAAACATGTACCTGCAACAAACACACTCCAATATCCCGCTAACTACTATCATGACTAGCATAGAATTCAAACTCCAAAAATAAGAGCACTTCTATTTTCATACATTAAAATCATCCTCAGCATGATATCCGAACTCCATCAAAATAGTCTTAGATATCCACAACTAAGTGAGTGTGTGAACAAAAAAGTATTGCATCCAAGAAATTAAATAACCTGTGATGCGCTTGTATCACTTACTCACCACGGGTATTTACCCGATTTGCATGCTATTGCCTTTGCATTTTTTTATTTCTTTTTGCATTGCATTTTTAGCTGCATGTGATGCTTAACACTAAGCATTGCACAATTAGCTCAGCTATACACCTGCAAAGCACATTTATATACGACAGGGGTAGCAACCCATCAAGAGCCGGCAGAGGCTCCGCCATCGCCTGACAAAGAGAGAGAGGCGGTATACCTGCAGACTCACCGACGAAAGGGATCCGGTCGTGGGTCGGCTGCAGAGAGAGGCTACCGAAATAGAAGGATAACAAGGTCACCGACGTGACTCAGGGGAGATTTTCAAAAAATGGCTGATATTTACAAAACTGTCTCCTCCCCTCCCTGCCCCCAACAACCTAAGAGAAAAAGGGAGTAGGGGTGCAACCCCTGCCTTCCTGTCAAAAGAAAAGGAAGAGAGGAAGGGGCAGGGGGGTGTCGGCCTCCTCCTCTGACTGCTTGTCTGCCTAAAAAGGGAGTAGGCCCCTCCCTTGCTATCAGTGGAAATAGGGAGGGTACTAGCCCCTCCACTGCAAAAAGAGGAAGAAAGGAGAGGGGTGGGCTCAGTTGCCAGGTCGAGCCCAGCCCCAACCTTGACTGAGAGGGAGGTGGGCTCGGCTACCTGGTCAAGCCTGACCCCATCGGAGCAGAGAGAGAGAGAGGGCCTCCCTCTCCCCTGTTGAAAAGAGAGGACAAAGAGCTAGCGAGCAGAGAGGGGCAGCACCCCTCTCGTTGAAATCAGGAGGCAGAGGCTAGGGTTACATCGAGCGAGCAAGGTGAGAAAGGGCGAGAGAAAAGGAGGGGGCGAGAGAGGAGCAGGGGCATCGGCTCTATCAAAAATAAAAGAGGGGTAGGGGCATCGGCCCCTGCCAGAAATAAAAAGAGGGGCAGGGGCATCGACCCCTGCCGAAAATAAAAGAGGGGCAAGGGTCGATGGCCCTTGTCGGACCAAGAAGAAAAAAAAGGCAGGGCGAGGGGGGCACATGGGCCAAAGGCCCCTACGGCTCTTGAAAAGGAGGAGGCAGGGGGCAATGGCCCTGTCATCCTTGAAAAGAATCAGAGCAAAGGCCAATGGCCCCTACCGACTTCAAAAGAAAATTGGGGCAGAAGCCATTGGCCCGTGCTGGATTCTGAAAAATGAAGCAGGGGCCAAAGCCCTCTGCCGGAATCTCCAAAACAAGCAGGGCAGAACGAGAGAGAGAGAGAGAGATGAGGGGAAAGAAGAAGGGAAAGGAGGAGACGTACTTGGGGGAGGAGGTCGCCGACGTCGGTGTCGGTAGATGAGCAAGAGGGAAGGAAAGAAGAGACGAGCAAGAGGGGGCAAGAGAAAGGTCGGATGACCAACGAGGTGGTGCCGACGAAGCTACCGAAGAGGGAGGCGGTGACGGCAAGCAACAGAGCGAGAGAAAGGGTGGGGTGTATGATGAATGAAACAAAAAGGAAAAAGAAAGGGGGCTCACATTAGGTACAAGAAATTTAGCGACGACAAAATTATGTCGCAAATGCTGTCATAAATTTGCGACAAAGTAATGACGGAAAAATAGTGTTGCTCATTCGTCGCAAAGTTACGACGGAGTGTGAGATGCAATTTTTCCGTCGCAAATTCGCGACGGTGTTTGCGACAGAATTTTTTCGTTGCTAATTCTGCAACTAATTAATTTCAATTTTAAGGACAGATAGTTTTCACTCGCTAATCAGTCGTAACTTTGTGATGAATTATTTTCATCGCAAATTCCTATCGCTAAATAACATTTTTCTTGTAGTGATCATTGGGTTTTGAACTTTCATCGTCCCAGCACAAGGTGACGTACACTAGCTGCTCCTACCAAACAAGCGGAGCCATTCCTTATCGGTAATGGGCCCTTGTGATGGATCCAACCCGCATGTACTTGTCAGTCTCTAAGGATGAGTTTGATTACCTCGGATTAGAGATCCAAGGTTTTTGAAGTAGGGGGGGGGGGAGGGGTTGCCTAAAACAAGGACCTCAAAACCTTTGTGAGGAGGTTGCATCAAGGCATGGACCCCGTGGCTTAATCCACTAAGCCTCGGTTCTCCTCAAAGTTTTAAGGTAATCAAACACCCTAACATTATATCACACATGTCAGCTTCTACTAAACTTAGTATGTAGATCACATTTGACAGGTCATGTGCAAAAAATAAAAAATAAAATATTACATTTTTTTATTAGAAGGTTCCTTACCCACGAGGGTAGCAAACATTACCTGCTTCATGTGATACCAATTTCCACTAGTTTCAGATGACAAACTTGTGTTTCATAGTTGAGCGAAGCAGGTAGCAACTAATTAATGATACCCAAAGGAACTGAAAATAATCAACGAAAATAACAACTCAATCAAGTATTCCATCTTCATATTGGATGGTGCCTTCAACTAGAGGAATCTTAACTAGGGATGGCAGTGCACCGGGGCAGGTGCGGGGGACAAGGTCTCCACCCCTGCCCCATCTCAAAATTTTGCCCTCTATCTTCTGTTCATCCCCGTCTCAAAATAGTTGTCCCCGTCTCCGTCATCGTTCCCATCTCCATTACCGTCCCCGTCTCAAAATAACTATATTTTTATTTTAAGAGGAATAAAAATAAAATAAAGAGAGGAAGGGTTTAGGGTTAAGGATATATGTATATATAAATATAAAATTGTTATAATATATAAAGGTATATTAATAATTTCATTAACAGGGATCGGGACCGAGATGAGCGGGGGCAAGAGTAAGTCCATCCCCGCCTTCATCCTCATATGGGTTTTGATTTTCACCTTCATCCTCTGTCCATTCCCGGTTTTATGTCCTCCATCCTCGGTCCAAACAGGGTGGGTTCTATAGGATATCCGTTTTAACCCGGTCTATTGCCATCAGTAATCTTGACCTTTGTGACTGAGATATTAAACAAAAACCATATGCCTTTTAGGCCAAAAGAATAATTTTTGATAAATCATTGTTAGGTCAACATCCAAGGCCAACTTGGCAAGCTAAGGACCGTTTTTCATCTACATATATTCTGGGCAATTTTTATCCGCACCTAAGCTTACTAATGATTGGGACATAATATAACTAAAAGCCACAAAAAAGAAAAAAGGAAAAAAAGGGATATACATCTTTGGATTTTGACTTGCAGAAATCAAGGATACTTTATTTGAGGATTCTTTTGATAAGGTTCCAATACCTATGGCTGCTATTTTAACTCTGCATCTAATGCAGAAGCTTGAAGGAGAAAAAAAAAAGCAGGCCATATTTTGGGCCTAAGAAAAATGCTCAAGAAATCATGTGGGTGGAAATATAGACCAAGTCACCAGAACCATCTAAAAATCTCTGTCTGTAAGTGTTGACTTGCATGTTTTTTCATAGTTCAAAAACTTCCTTTTCTTTGGATAGTCCAAGGGAAAAACCCCATCACCTTCAGTACGTTGGATGGCCTCCGGTTGGTAAAACCCTTGAGGTCCCCCTGCCCACTGTTATATTCTTATTATAAAACCTGCATAATTAATGATGGATATTTTTTTCTGACTGAAGACTTCAAAGATGCATTCCAAGTATAAGAAGAGGTTTTATCTATTCTTTTATGCTACTTCGTGGCTCACTTCTACTGTTGCTTTTTACTCTCTTTTCTTCTGCTTCCTAAATGCTTCAATCTTCATACATCAAGGCATTTTTTAAACACTTTCTACTGGCTTTATGTTTTTTATATTGAATTCTTGCACCTGCCTCTTACTCTACTTTGGGGTACACCAGACATGTTTGAGTCAAGAAGATCCAGCTGAACCAAGTCCATCATATAGGGTTTGACGGCTAGTGTCAGATCCAAATAGATAACTGGTTGGATCTTACAAGGGCTGACAAAGATCTGAATACAATTAAAGACTTTAACATGAAATATTTAGAGGAAATATTGGTAGGGAATCAATCAGGTTAGCATTTGGACAATGTGAGTGATCACCTGAATTTGGATTTTACATGAATCCGAATCTAAGCAGACCCACTTACATTCTTAGACATAGAGGCACATAGGCAGTGGGGCTACATTCTCCAAGGATAGGGAAAGACTAGGATAATATAGAATAAAATATGTCCCCTGTAAAATCCAAAGAAAACCGACCTTTAGCAGAATTTTTTGACAAAAGGAGGTTCAACTTTGTTCCCATCCTCATTTATGCTAGTACAGACTTGCGTAGAAAAATGGCAGTCAGCTTCATATTACATCAATGATTTGAAGGCCCAATATAGAACATGCATTGGATCTATCGATCCCCACAAAGTCTATAGGCCAAGAAAGCCATAAACTTGTCTGGGGGTAAAGTTTGATGAATCCATGTCTCCACTGGTCATAAAATGGGATGAACTACCTTAATTTTTTGGGCCTAGGGTTTAGAAAGTGCTGAACTTAGTTGTTTAGAAAAGCATCTTGTGTTGAAAGCTTATCTCTAGTACTCAAAAGTGTGAAATAATCAGAGCTTAGTGACCCCAACAGTTAGGCTAGGTTTGATGATGGCAACATTTTTTCATAATTGCTTCATAAGCCCAAAGCATCCTGTCTAAAGAGATGAGAAATCTTATTTTCCCAATATGTGAATTTGAATGTTCAGATGCTGAGAGAGAGAGAGAGAATATGAAAAATTCTCATGATAGCCAGCCCTAGTGCAATCACGTGGGCTCCACAAGATTGAACCAGTGAACGCTTGACACGTGTAGATAAGCGTTATCTCCAAATCCTTTTTTCAACTTTTATTGCTGAGCACAAAAAAGGGGGGAAAGAGGGTGTGTCAATGCAAGGACAGAATCTCCTCTCTTGCGTGAGAAGAGAAAATTTGCATAAAATAATAAGGCACACGTGTGGGCCCAAAATAACACAGGCCATATACTTGCATTAGAAAATGACACGAGGGAGTGTTTGGGTCATTTAAATTTTCCAGTCAGCGCAGCAAAATTTTCCAATAATGGTTGCCGTTTTCTTATTTGGTGGGGGGTAGTTTTGGTCTGAGCAGGAAGTAAGAGG